>NW_013673332.1:0-14104 GCF_000517525.1 Limulus polyphemus
GTTCGTTCGTTATAGTGTTTGTTTTAGCGCGAATATTGAAATTAAGTGTATCGTAAAGTTGTATTCGGAAATAATAAACCAATTTTATTAAGTAAGGATTTGTGTCGCTAAAGTTTCGTCGGAACGAAGTTACGGAAAGTTAATTAACGAACGGAGACGTAACAATATATATACATCCGCCTTTTATTGGCATCCATTGAATTTGAAATAAAATACGTGAACATGGCATTATGAGAGTAAGGTGCGTGAGCATTTTTAAGACAGACAAAAACTGAGTATTAATATAATAGATTATCTGGTAAAAATAATGCAAGATCCAGTTTACATAACACAGACAAATTAGTTTATTTCTTCTGTGACGTTTCTACAGTGTATATTCATGTTGATACAAGTTCAAATATATAAACTAATAGCTGGTGTACCCGTCCCCTGGACAGAAGTTATGTCAATATATGATTAGTAAAAGGTTATTTTACGATATGAAAAGTTGCTTTCCTTATATTAACTGTAAATAACACAAAAATGCCCATAAAAACTGCAAAACACAAAATGGGAAACCCCAGATTTACAAATGTCTTCGCATGGATTCAACAAACTTTCATGCCAAATTTGGTGAAGATCCATCTACAGGGGGCGAAGTAGTGGTAAAAATGAAAAAAAACAAAAAAACGTTCATACATTTGAAAATTTGTATGTATCCCCGCATAGACCTAGTGAACCTCCATACAAATTTTGGTGAAGATCCATCCACACCTAACGAAGTAGTTACATGGACATACAAAAGACAGTACTAATAGCATTAGTGTTAATGTTATTCAGTTACTCGATGAATTACGTGATTATTTAACAAAGCTAATTACGTTAGGCCAACGTTTAAATGCAGAGTTTATACTGAATGTATATAAATATATTACAGAATTTTTTTTCTAACCGACTGATCAACTTAATAGACTAAAAACACCGAACATACACAATCACTCACTAACTTCTCTGAATTATCATTTTCTACTCAATTGAATACTTCCTTGACTGACACTTTCTAACACTAACTGCTTTAATCGTATTTCCAACTAATATATGTACCTACCTAGATTTCAGTGGAATTTACTATATCTTAACCCCTTGCGCCCTCTATCTAAAATCTAAATTAAAATACTGAAAGTACATCTTACAGCCCATGCAACGATTGGACATATCTACCAGACTAATAAAAAAAAAATACTAAAAAATCTTGCCGCATCAGTTACTGAACTCCTCTTGATAAGATATCAGTTAATTATACCCATTTAGATCATACTGTAAATTAACTTAAACATAATATACTGTAGTTTATAAAATTACTTACAGGGCTGTATTATAAATTTTTATCATGAACAAAACTGGGCGTAAACGGTTTATTTGGCGAATTCGAGTTCCTGTTTTCTTGGTAATTTTCCAAGAACAAAACAGGAAAAGTAGTGCAGCTTTATTTATTAAGATTTCTGTAAAATCAAATACTTACATTTTATGTAGACATAAGCTATTAAATATATAAAAGTTGTGTTGCCCTTTATTACGCAGATTACTCATATTTTCCTTCTATATGAAGAAAATAGGAATAAGCAAATAAGCTTAGCCTGACGTTTATTAAAGGACCAATGAAGTAACACCATGCACTTTTTATGATGAGTTAACGAATAAGATCCTAGCACCATGATGTCATGCGGAACAATACAATTTGGTCATACGTGTAAGAAAGACTCATTCTCAATGTGACGGAGCTGTCGTATCTTGACGTGGCTGCTACGTTTTTGAAAATTTATCCACTCGGATTGTGGCAAAGTTGGTGACGAGAAATACGTAACTGGTAAGTTCTCAGCTGAGCATTAATAAAACTGAGGTGTGTTGTCCAGTGGGTGACATAATGTGGGGAGCTTACACCAAGTAGTTGTGTTAAGTGCTTAAGTAAAACTGAAAGTGCTTTGTTTTTGTTATTTGATCAAGCGCACTTATATCTAGGAATTGTAACAAACTGGGATCTACACTGTAGCTACACTTGAGCATTTTTCTGACATAGGCTTAACATTTAATAATCTTATATAACTTTTAAAGTTTTGTTTTAATAATGAAATATTAATATCTGAACATTAAAACTCGTAACTTCCAAGATAATTATATTTACATTAACCGTGACGTAACCGTCTAACAAAAGCAGCATCCTGTTTTAATGGTCATGTAACTTAAGTTAATTGCTGGTAATATAGTGCGAATGTGATATTGTATGTCGAATGGCGAAATACTAGTAGTAGTAGTGTTAACATTTTGAGATAAGTACTGATATTGATAATATAGTAATGCACATCTAGTTCTAGCGAATTCAAGAAAGGAAAACGAAAAAATTTTGACGTTATGTTGATAATAAAAGAAATCAATGATATCTTTTTAACTATTACATTGGTATTGCCCACTATAGTATTAGTCGAATAACTGCGAGATTAGGCTTAGGCTATGTATTCAAATAGCGTTGGAGAAAATCGGGCTTAAAAGTTAAAACAAATGGCGCTGGAGAAAAGTAGGCTTAACACGATAACAGTAAATAGTATTAGTAGTTGCAATGCCTTTTTTTTTTTTTGTAAGAAGTTACTTTATATAGTTTGTCGAAGGTTGTTCATTAATCTCAACAGTAACAAGTACAGTATAATAAGTATACTACCACTACCAGTAAAGCGTAAGGTTACCTGATTTTCGGAGTGAAAAATTGGGGCGTTTTAAATTATATTTATAACTAAGTATAAGGAGTGACGCTGCGTAAGTTGTAACTCACGCTGTTACTGTGTAAGTGTAACACTAACAGCTCTGAAACAGTTTAAATGACACCTTTTACCATTTGATAAATATTCTTATGTTTATTGCATCGCATCTTAAAACGATAGACAAACAAAACCTGGTAAAAAACGTATCTAGTTATAAATAATAATAAATGAAAAATACGCCTAAGTTTTCTTGTGAACCTACTCAATAGATAAATGTTGTTTCGTGTGTTTTTTGTTTTTTTTCGTAGCTGGCAGGTCTTCAAATCTCCACCCCTACGGTGCTCAATGACAGGTTAGGTTAAGAAAACGTAGCAGATAGGGAGGGAACACTACCGTGTGATCTGTCTGTCAGGTGATTGTTCAAGTCCAAGTAAAAAAACAAGCAAACTATAATTACAAACCATACATATCAAACTCACATTAACTTAAGGTACAGAGAAACTGGGACAGTGATACTTTTATTGTTTCTGATTGGAGAAAAGAGACTAAACATTGGGATGATCCCAGTTTTACTGGGATATCTTGTAACTATTACTACAAATAATTATTGTACTGATTTCAATATTGTGATTAATAAAGTGTCCACCAGAGAATGTCCCTCCAGGCAGGTATAACTGTGGAAGGATATTGGTCCTGCGGCCTTTTCTGGAATTGTCTGACAGTTCTACAACAATGTACTCATACTTGACATTCAATAATGTTCACCATACATGAGAAAAAGGATTTTATTGAAATTTTAGTTTAAAAATGAGCTATCATCACAGAGTAAATTTCATTGAAGTATTTTTTTGTAGATGCAGTTATTAATGAAAGTGCCTTACTTTTCTGTTGCAACACTTACGAGATTTTCACTAAAGAAAAACAAATAATTTTTAAAAATGTTTTTTGATTGTTTTATTTTTGAAATTTACTCCTTTTTTGTACTTTTTATTGGTTAAATCTGAAACATATCATTTTTATGGAAATTTCAATTGTTTTATTTATTGCTCAGTTATAAAAATTTATCCAGTTATGATTGGTGATGATCGGTGCAGTAGTTTCCGAGATCTGAGTTTTGGACACGTACATCGCAAGCTCCATTACAATAAGATACCCTAGCATATCTTCACTTATGTTGTTTGATATTCACATTACATTAGAGTATTTAGAAATTTTTTTTACAACATTTGATCAATGAAATGGTTTGGATAACATTTAACTATGTTTCCTGTTCTCCAGATGCGAGAAAGTATATGAATCACTGCACAGAGAATATACACATGTTAAATATTATTATACCTTGTTCAATTTACCTTCTTAAAAATGAGCTTAAGGCTAAAATTTTGTCAGAATAATTACATGTGACATATGATAGGCCTTCATTTCTTCACTGGCTCTTCCAATTGAAGACCTGTATTCTAGAATTAGAGAAAATTACTTAATAATGAACTTTTGGTATGCAAAAGAAATTATGCCAGAAGATTGTGTTGGGATTTTAAATGCAATATTATCTGTGTTGGGAGTAATTATCTTGCAGTATTCATGGGCTTTCACAAAATACACTATGCTCCAGTTTATTATGAGAAAGTTTAAGCCTCGTTTTTAGTGCCAATATTTTTACTGTCCAGTTTATTATGAGAAAGTTTGAAGCCTGGTTTTTAGTGCCAGTATTTCTACTGTCCAGTTTATTATGAGAAAGTTTGAAGCCTGGTTTTTAGTGCCAATATTTTTACTGTCCAGTTTATTATGAGAAAGTTTAAGCCTGGTTTTTAGTGCCAATATCTTTACTGTCCAGTTTATTATGAGAAAGTTTAAGCCTGGTTTTTAGTGCCAGTATTTCTACTGTCCAGTTTATTATGAGAAAGTTTAAGCCTGGTTTTTAGTGCCAGTATTTCTACTGTCCAGTTTATTATGAGAAAGTTTGAAGCCTGGTTTTTAGTGCCAATATTTCTACTGTCCAGTTTATTATGAGAAAGTTTCTTTGATAATCCTTTGAAGTGAACTGTGGCCGTTTTGGTTTCTGCAAAGAAAAGGAATCCCAGAGGTTATCTAAGTTTTCAAAATGAATCTAGTCAAGTAACTCAGAATACATAAAAAGCTACTGAACTTGCATAAGATGAGCCCCTTTTTTTTTTTTAGTTATTTCCACCAAAATGCACAATGAAAAGCCAGCACACCCTGTTTTTGATTATCAAAATTCTCCTTCTTAATTCTTGCAGAGTTATGAAGATAAATAGGACTTGCTATTTGGGGCAATCCTTTTCTACACTTTGCTTTTCTTTGATTTTAAAGTGTTGCTACCATAGTTCTTTTAGTTTTTTTCTAGAAATTTCAAAAAACAAAGTTGACAATTTGCCAAGGAAATTATTTCATTTTCACAATTTCAACACAATTCACGATTTCAGACTTATTAGGCCCAAAACTAGTTTATTGTTTTAGTGTATGTAAGAAAAATGTTAAAACGATTTCCCAAAAAGGATGTTGACAAGTTTTGGATGTGTCACAGAAAGGATTTTGACAAATTTTGGATGTGTCACAGAAAGGATTTTGACAAATTTTGGATGTGTCACAGAAAGGATTTTGACAAATTTTGGATGTGTAACAGAAAGGATTTTGACGAATTTTGGATGTGTCACAGATCACAAAATTCTGGTTTTAATGATATTAAATACAGCTTGGTATCAATTTTTTCCAGATAGGTCATATTTTGAGAATTCAATGAACATACTTTTATTTGATTGTCTGGACCTTTGTGATAACGTCTGTTTGTTTGTATTCTTGTAGCATGCTGCCCCCTGGTGTCTTTTTGCAAACCACAAGTTCAATGTATTGATAAAATTTGGATATGTTTGACATTATGAAATTTTTCATCTTCCAAAACATCTATCTACATACAAATTATTTTGCAATGTAAACATTGTAAAGACTAAAACAGTAGTAAAGAAACTTGTTACCATATTAGTACTGTTGTTTTTAATAATATTTGTTTACATTTTGCATTACATTTTTTGACTGTGAGCATTATTTTAAAATTTGATTTTACATTTTAGTTTGTTTTGCAATTGTTTGGGAGGGGTGCCCAGTTTACCGTTTGTATTATGTAATCCAGTATCTATTTTATTGAGCTTACCGGTAAATATGTAAAGTGTAAACATAACCACAACACTTCGAAGACCATGATATGGTTACTGAGAGGGAATGAAAGACTGTCTAGATTATTAAAGTTTACAAACATGTAACCACAACACGTCGAAGACCATGATATGGTTACTGAGAGGGAATGAAAGACTGTCTAGATTATTAAAGTTTACAAACATGTTGTAAAATCATAATCTCTCGTGTTAGTATCTGTGTTTTTCGATGGATCTTAATAATTTGAATGTTAAAACTTTACTTAAATGTAGCTTAACCAAAATTCGAATGAAATTAGTTGTTGTGCACCTGTAAGTTTCAAATTTTGCAATATTAATCCCATGTTTGTATTGTTAGTGTAAGATCAAGTTATGTAAGCCTAATGGACAAAAAGTTTTAAATTTCAGTAATTATTTCATTTCTTGATAAATACAAAAACTAATCTTAGTTTCTGTCCATGCTATTATGTTAGACAATGTCACACTCAAAAAAACATGAACAGTTTTTTTGCCATTTGTTTTCTTTACCATAATTGAAAAGTGCACATGTTGGCTAATACTGCCACAATATTTAACTTCCAAAATGTTATGGATGCCAGCAAGTGTCAAGTATTTTTATTATGTTACATATAAAGATTATTGTCTAATATATGGAATTAGTAATGGCTTGAATGGGTAATGAAGAAAAACTTTAATATAAGTTTAACATAACAGCAAATGTACAACGTTTCGACAAGGTTTTGTCATCATCATTTGAATATATGGAATTGAAAAAAGTGGATTAATATGTTACTCTGACCAATGTATACACTAACATGGAAAAGCTGATTTACATTCAATGCAAAAATAAACTTGTACAACTGACAAAAGGTAGACTTTATAATTAAATTGTATGAAAGAACACTAGTTTGTCGTTGTGTATGTTTGTAACCAAAAGTTGCTTTCTGTCAAACGTGGGTTGAGGAGAGTTGTGTTTCTCGATAAAAGCAGAACATTGTGCTATATAATTAGTATTGTTGGTAGAAACAATATATTTACACGTGTACACACCGTATATAGTTTATTACATGCTAGGTACGACTGTTGAAAACTAAACATAATCATAGTCACTTTGATTGAAAGGGATTTTTGTTATGTTCGAAAAGACCACATTTTATTTAAAAAGTTTTAACTGTTTTAAATAATTTGTGTGTGTTATTGGCTGTTTGTCAACATTCTGTAACTTTGATAATACAGCTACATTCTCCCTACCACCAAGTTATTTATAGTTAGTGTTACTATCCTGCATCACACTCCCATGTTTAAGTCACAAAAACGTCTCTAAGTAGACATTAATGTTTTCAATTTTTTTCTGTCTTAATAGAACATTTTGGTAAATGTTTTGGATCCTAGATATATATATTTGTGAAGTGTGGTTTAGGTACTATTATTTGCTACAAAATATTAATGCTGGCTTCGACTTTTGAAGACACTAACAAATGGTCCCTGTATACTTCGCTAGCAGCTTGAGTATTGTTAGTAGTAACATCAGTATTCTTCTCTAAAATTAATTGTAACTATGTCATACTTAATTATTTCATGCATTACATATTTATAAATACATGTCATATTTATATGCATAAATCTTTTGTATCTGGTGTTATTTTAAAATATTAAAACTCATTTTAATTTCACGTAATACTGTTTGTATTTAACTATTTCACAAAAGTTAAAAGATGCTCATTTTGAGTGAAAACTGCTGTATCCAGGCCATGAGCACCTGAATCAACAAAGTCTGCAGTACTTCACAGCTGACAGCAACCCTGTACTATAAAAAATATTATTAAAAGTACCTGTTTAAGTGTTAATTATTGACAAATTAAAAGTAATGTGGAAAACTTTGTGATTCTTATTTCATTATTACTTTAAATGAATAACCACTTGGGTACAGTATTTATATCCATGATATTGGCTAAAACTGTAGCTCCCTCTGTCACCTATTTTCTGATATTTAGCATGGTTATGCCATGCAGCTCAAATTGGGATTGAAAAACTGTCATGGCACTAGCAAGTGAAACATTTTTGTTATTCACAATTATAGTAACTTTCTGTACTCAGAATCTTGCAATATAAACGACTGACTCGGGTACTGACACTCAGTAGTAAGAATCTGTGAATTTTCCTTCTGAAATGTTTACTAGTAATTTTTTAAAGTGTGTTCTTAAGTTTTACTGCAGCACTAACCAGCTATTTGCAAGTGTGACACCCTTAATTTTGAGCCCTGTAATGTTGGGCTAATCTAACTTTCTGTGTAAGTGTAGATCTGAGTACAAGACTGTACTGCCTTACACTTATATCAATGTCAAGTTTAGTGAGGACTAGTGACAAGTATCTGAAAATAAAATAAATTGGAATTTACTTGAAACTGCTTAGGATTTGGTGGACAAAACTGCATGATTCGTGAGGTAGTGAAATCTATACTATTGACATTCCTCTTTCTTAGCTTCCTACAATCAAAGGTTCTGTGGCTGAGTATTGTCTGATGGTTAGCATACCAAATTATGAACCTGGTGTTTCATTTGTTCACTTCCCATTACTGCAGAAACAAAACACTCCACACTTTGGGGCTATGGGTGCATTATAAGGGTGGCAGTCAAATCCCACTATTTGGTCAGGCATGATTAGACTAATAGACGTATAGTTATTAGCGGATACTGTTGACTAGCTACTTTCCCTCTAGTTTTATGAGTTTAAAATTAGGTATGGCTAGCACAGATAGTCCTTGAATAGCTTTGTGTGAATATATATGAAGCAAAATCCAAAGCTTTTGGCTGTTTGTATTAGAGACATTAAAATCTTTTTTCGGATCTTTGAAAGTTTTCCAGTAATTAGTATTGCTTCAAAATCATAATAATATTTTTCTTTAAAATTTTAATTTTATTGTTACTTGAATATTATATTTGTTTTCCAGTAATTGGCATTATAAAACAACCATTGTAAACTGGTGCAGGTGAATTTATAAGCTATAGGGGGTGGTTTGGAAGCTGGAGAATAAAAACAAGGACTTAGTGCTTGAATTTATCTGTTGTAAGCCTGAAACATACAATGTATTATAAAGTAATAACTACTTCTATTATGACTGTCATCAGTCAACAGATTTTTGTTGTAAACTTATGTATATCCTTTGCAGACGAGAGATGTGATACACTTCATTCTGTGGCTTGTTTTTCTTTTATTCTATTTGTACATTTTTAAGTCTTCTTGTTGTAGAGTTAGGGTTTGTTTTTCGTGTATGTAATTTAGATGAAAAAAAATGTCTCAGCAATTATTACTATAAAAGGTTACACTTTATTTTTATTTTTTTGAATTGAATATTTTGACTCCAAAGTGTCCGACAATATTCTGTCTTTAGAGCAACAGCAAATCAAGTAGAAGAAAGAACTGTTTTCACAGCTATTATTGCCACATTTAGTTTGCTTGTGGTTTTTAATGAGCATGTGTATAAAAAATATGATGAAATACCTCATGAGACTGCAGAATATAAGAACAGCTGATTGAAATCAGGTTAGCAATAATTAATCATCAATTTAATCCTAAAAATTTCAAGTCATAATATTTTACATGATACAGTCAGAGTGATTGATTCAGAATATGTACATGAAGTATGTATAACAAACTTAAGAAGGTTTTTTTTTCTTTTTGTATATATATATACAGACTAAAACAGGACGTACAGTGAAGACATTGAAATGATGAATGCTATTCAGTTACTGAAGTATGGTTTTCTAATGTTAATTGTGGGAGAAAAAAAAATTAAGTAAAGTTTTGACAGCTAAGTAAAATATTTTTGTGGAAACTTATTTTTTCTCTTTGCTGTATGGTAGAACATCGGACTGTAGAAGTTGAGAGGTGTAGATTTCTGAATTATTGTTGAATTAATATATATGAAGACCATGCCATTAGGAGGAACATTTTCATATTTATAGTTTTACCATAAAGTCCATAAAAATTATATGTTTATCCTTTTGATTGGCAAATTAAGTATATAATGAATTCACGATGTTTGCATCTGGTCATATTTTTTACTATAATTGGTGCATTTTGGTCGACCTTTTTATAATAATAAAAAAACTTTCTAGTATGTTTTTACACATAGATATACTTACAGTATATCTAGAAGGGAATATATAAATCATGTTGATCATGTATATGTGTCTGTGATATTTTGATAATAGGAGTTTTATAAGAAGTGGGAACCACCTTTGGAATTAATTGCAGTCTTGTTTGAGTCACTCTTCAATTGTTGGTGAAATAGACAACTTGTCTAGTACAGTGGAGATTCAGGGTTTTCCCTTTCCTATGTCAAGCAGCATTCCCAGAAGCCTGAGAATGGTTACGTTGGATTCCGGTCTAGGCTGTGGGCTGAACAGGTTTTGGATGATATTTCACTGCCAGAATGTGACGTGTTGAAAGAGATGTGGTCGTACACCATAGAATTTCATCAATACAGTCCAGCTCATTTCAAAATGTCACAATATATCTAGGCACTGATAACTTCCTGTACAACTAGACCAAGGGTTGGCAACCTGCGAATCTCGGGCTTTACTCTTACTGTGAAGAAAATTTGAGAATCTTTCAGGCACAAGGGTGTTAAAAATTTAATCTCAACAATTGCAAAGCCACATCGGGCTATCTGCTCTGTCCACCAAAGGGTAACAAACTCCTGATTTTAGCATTGTAAATCCAAAGACTTACTGCTGTTCCACAGCATGATACAGTATTGTACTCATCACTCCTCACAGTCAAGATGACATAGACTTATACTGGGCTGGGTTGACATCAACCCCAAACCTGTTCACCCAAAGTAAACAATGTGTGATATTTAATGTCTAATAGATTGATTTGCCCATTGTTCTTCACTAACATTGATGTTCAAAGCATTACATATATAGTTTCTACAAAAAGCTAGTCATTACAAATAATAATTCTATTGAATGTGTTCAAAAAATGAAGGTTTTTCACATAAAAGGCAACTTTTGGTGTCACCGAGATAGAAGTGGGGAGGGGGGGGGTCTTGTAATCATACACTATATTACCTTGGTCAAGAGTTGGAGAGAGGGCAAAAGAATATTTATCATCAAGTTACAAGCAAGTAACCCAGTTGGGATACATCCCATAGCCATTGTAACTGTACGAAGCTATACATGAGCTAATAATGCTAATAATTAATTACACAATGTTTATTTGTGGTGTATTTTTTTTTCTGCAGATCTCATAATAAATATAAGAAATGATATTTCCCTGCTGTTTTTTCCCTCGCTTCGGCGGCTGCCCCGAAAATCTGAGACTTATCGTACCCAATATTAATTAATTACTTTACTGTTTAGTCTGTGCGAGGGGTCCCATTTACGTATACACCTTTTACTAGGGTCTTTTTCACGTGGGCTGGGCGTGGCCCTGTAGTTAGCACGACGGATTGTGAATCTGAGAGTTAATTTTTCGAGACCTGCTGCCGGAAAAAGACGCTTCGCCAGGGCCTCCGAGATTACTGTCGGAGCCTCGGCTCTGCACTTTGGGAACGTAAATGTGCAATAAGAGTGACAGTCAAATTACATTATCCGATCGGATAAGAGTATCCAAAGAATTGAGACGGGAAAAAAGGTTTGCGTGACTTTTCGTGAACTTCTGAAACAGTTTGTTCTATACTGTAGTTTCTATCCTCATGTAATTTCTGTAGTGTATATTGGTGTACAGAAGACATTAATACTAGAAGTAAACGACCTTATAACACCAAAATGTAGTTTTATTTAATTAAACACTCAACGTTTCGCTTTACAGCTTCTTCAGGAGCGTTCACTAAAACACAATCCGAAACTGACAATACAAAGCGCCCCACCCCAGTGGCACAGCGGTATGTCTGCGGACTTACAACGCTAGAATCCGGGTTTCGATACCCGTGGTGGGCAGAGCACAGATAGCCCATTGTGTAGCTTTGTGATTAACTTCAAACAAAACAAAAATCCTTTCTTCACATTAAAACTAACATTGGAATGTTGTGTAATTTCAAATAAGATAATAATAAGTGTACACTTTAAAAGAAATCCGATGCTGGATGAGTTGTAACTGAAATAATAGAAGTTACTCGTTTGGTGTTTGAATTGCTCTCTGTTTAGCACGTGCTCCATAGGGTCCGTAATCCGATTGGTCAGCAGGAAGTTTAAGGATTTACAATGCAAAAATCCGGGGTTCGAAACCCCGCCGTGTGCGGAGTGTTGATAGCTCGTAGTGTGGCTTTGCGCTAAAACAACGTCAACCTATTGGGTTCAGCGTACAGGCATAAACAACAGGTTTATGCTAATAAGAAGCGAACTGTAGTTTTTTCTAGTGCGCAGGTTCACTAAATGCTAATAAAACGCGTGCTTCTTGATGTGTAGGTGTGATACGTGTAAACTGTCATCGCCGATGTGTACATGTTTATGTTGTTACTATTTTAACAAGATTCACACGTACATAACTATCGGTGGCGTGTGCAAACAACTGCAACACACTATATTGATGTAAAAGACAAAAGAGTTGACAAATAAAACTCCACGTGCTTCATTTCTTTGTGATTAAACATGAACGTGCATACTTGACAGAATAAGAAACTAGTATGCAGTGGGAGTATAGAGATGATGTTTGTGAGAAACAGTTCTCGAGAGACTGCATTCATTTTTAAACACGTGTATTTATCTCCTAATGCTTTATTAGACGTTCCTCCTGACTTGCTGCAGAAGTGAGAGCCAATAAAAGTATTGTGGGTTTATTCTTTATGCGGGGATGGAATATGATTTTTGTCCTCTACTCCTTATGAGATCGGAGAATTAGCATTTTAACGATGAATATCTAGATTCGTAAAATATCAAGAGCCCCCCCCGATGGGACAGCGGTAAGTCTACGGACTTACAACGCTAAAATGCGAGGTTCGATTCCCCACAGTGGACACAGCAGATAGTTCAATGTGGCGTTGTTATAAAACAAACAATCAAAATAAGAAGAGTCCCCCTAGTGGCTCAATGGTAAGGTTTAATACCTATAACGCTAAAAAACGGGTTTCGATACCTGTGGTGGGCATAGCACAGATAGCCCATTGTGTAGCTTTGTGCTTAATACTAAACAAACATATCAAGTTGTATAAAGGAATGGGTGTGTGTGAATCATAACTCAGACGAACAAATATCAGTTTGTGAATTTTTTTTGTAATGAGTAAATCATCAACAGCACAAGCATATTCAAGTAAACATAACCTCTGTTTAATTGCTGATTATATATATATATATATATATATCAATAAGAAGACCATTATTCGTAAAGGTGGATTGATGATTTTCTTAACAGTTAACATTCTGTATGTGGAAATCGGAAAATTAGAAAAATACCATGCGTTTTATTTTTATTTCCCACCGATACAATGAATATAAATTTTTTATGAAGCATTTTTAGACCTAACAGGCTTTTTTAAAAATTAATATTATTACTATAACGAATACTGAAATATTTTAGTATAGGCTTCTCCCAATTATTAAAACCCTGGGGTTTCTTCCGGTACTTGTTAGGCTTAACTAATATTCATCAATTGTTTGATTTTTAGTACTAGAAAAGTCTGTCATGAAAGTTTAACAATTTAGAATATTCAGTTATACTTGGCATAAGACATTATGTTAGGCCTATTATATTTTTTAACACTACATTCTTAATCTCGGCTCTTAGAGATATTCATAAATTAGAATAGATTATAACAATAGTATTTCAACCACTCTATATTCGTCATATCCATTGACGACGACGCGTTTTGCACAATCCAGAGCTCTTTAGGCCAGCTGGAATACAACGAACACAGTAATCAGTGTTGTCAGATCTAAAGTATGAAGTTATCCTATTGGAACACTGCAAATATTCAAGAACTAGCGAAAGTATCCGGCTTCGTTCGGGTTATTACTTTGATATATTCTAGATGCCACTATATGTCACGTTATCTACCCTATATAAAAGCCAGTGTGTGTTACGTCACGTCACGCTTGAATTTTTTCCTTTTTTTTAAAACTTAAATCGTTTCTGAATTAAGGTATTTTTCTGTTATATCACCAACGTTTTAAATAAAAAAACACCTCTTTAATAAACGGAGACTCTAAATTAAGAAATCAAATAATTTTTTTCCAGTTTTGTAGTTTATATATATTTCAT
>NW_013673332.1:14345-33417 GCF_000517525.1 Limulus polyphemus
TTTTTTTTTTTTTTTTAATTTTTGGTACGAACCGTGACATCAAGTTGACCTGTTCTGTGTACTTTATCATCACAATTTTGTGCTATACTGTTTGATACCGCCCTCTGTCACGTTTTGTTTAACTCTTTGTTCTCCAGGAAACACTATATTTATTACTGTGATTATTATTTGGTCTTTGTTTTGCTGTTAAAACTTCTCGTCTAACACTAGTATAGTATTTGAATTAAAAGTTTTAGAAATCATTTACGCATTGTTAAATGTGCCAGTCCCCCAACGCAGTTATTTTACGACACCGTGGTTAGAATTGAACATTTTCATAACACATAAACACGCGGAGACAATAAACCACATGATCTGCACTGAATAGTTGTCTGTGATGTTTGTCTCGGAGCTCATTAGGTGTGTTCTGGTAGAATACGGAACCTGTACCACAAGAACTATTATTATTTAGCTGACACCTAGCTATAACAAGGTGGCGAGATGTTGTAAATGTAATAACATTATGGTACAAATATGATCATTATCGTACATCTGGCAACATTGGACTCGGAATACTGTTTATATGTATGCAGTATTGGGTTTGTATTAAAAAAATAGCACACACACACACAAACACTGGGAGATCTATCTGCGTATCGCGCGCCATTTATTTCGCTGATCTCATGGGCGCAGCGTGTGTGTGTCAGTCATTATTCAGGCCTACTAAATACTGGCAGTCAGCAAGTACCGTGCTGCCTTAACGTCATACTTTTGTTTAACCTCGGTTTCATATAGTAAGTATTGAAACTTGAAACGTTGGTTCGATTGCTCTTCCATTTAAATTCGATCCCTGGGGACTTCACCTGAATTCGTATGTTAAATTTTATCGAAATTGATCCAGCCAGAGCCTTACGATTTGCGATTTGAAGACACCAGGCAGTCTTACAACTGTGCTTTATACATATATATATAATAATAATAATAAAAGGGTGTGTGTGTGTGATCGCCATAACTAGGAAAGAACTTAGAAACCTGATATTTTGCACCCATACTAAGTGGACCCTGGGGGTGTGCACCTGGGTATTATTACTTATCCACATACGCGTGCGCAAGAGCACCTTTTTAGAATATATTAACCTAATATCCCGAGGGAAGCGTGTACTTTCGCTAGTGTATATATATACATAATTTCTTTGTTAAAATAACTGAGTAACATTATAACTTAAGCCTGAATGACAGATTGTTAAAGGTTTGAGTAAAAATAATTATCTTCAACCATTTCAAAGATAAAGATCGTTTTTGAAGATATATATTAATGATTAGGGCAAATATTGACGATTCATGTCCTTAAGTCATCCAGTTATATTTAATATAGTTGTTGTTTTTGCAGTAAAATAATATCTCATATTTATTGAAATGTTGTACAATGATAGATATCGTGTATACTCATTTATTTATTACTCGTCCCCCGTTATGTGAGGGGTAAGTTTACGGGTTAAAACGGTAATATCCGGAGTTCGCTTTCCTGCAGTGATTATAGCACAAATAGCCCAGTGAATAGCTTTGTAAAACAAAAAAAAAAGCTTATGGCTATCAGAAACGTGTGCCTTCCAGTGGCACAGTGGTATGTCTGCAGACTTTCAATGCTAGAAACTGGGTTTTGATACCCATGGTGGGCAGAGCACAGATAGCCCATTGTGTAGCTTTGTGCTTAATTTCTAACAAAACAAATACAGTAAGTGCAAATATATTTGTCAGTTGCGCCATCTGTCATCAGTATTTCCAGTTAAAGATAATGTTTGCTCCTTTAACAACAAAAAGAGGTTAAGTGTTTTGGACATCACTAATGTTTATTTTTATGTGGTTATATACTAGTAATGAAAGATCTGTTTCAATAAATTGAATATTAATGGATTTTAATATTTTCTGAGTCTTTTCAACTTATGGTTATCGTCTGATAACTTGTGATATATTTAAGTTGAAAAGGTGCATATTTCAAATCCAATTAATTTTACTTTGTTAATGGTACTTTCATTGTTAGTGTGAGCTTCTGTAACTTTAATCAGGCGGTCACTCAAACTTGACAGTAGCACAACAATTTTTCTTTGTAGAGTACAATTTTTTCAGTTTTACTAAATTGAGGAGAAAAACCAGTACAGTTTCTAAATCTGAACGTTTTGAATTTTATGCACAGAAACAGGTAGAAACCAAAGTTTAATGGTCAGTAGAAAATAAAAATGTCTGGTGGCAGTGTATGTACTAGAAAAATTCACATTCCCCCACTCATCCTCATCATCTCATCTTTTCTTTTGTTCAGTTTTTCTAATCCTTGTCCATTTCTAGTGATAGCTTTGAAATAACATTGTTTTATTTTGTGAATGTTTGTTTTTGTTTTTTTCTTTTTGAAATAATTGTTTTTCAGAAAGTTTCTTGGCTTTTGAAATGAAAACTACAAAAAAAAGGTAACAAATTTTCAGTCATTTTTAGGAAAATTTAAATTTTTTAGTATTTTGTTCTTTTTTTATTTGAGTTTGAAACAAAAACAAATTTTGTCCTTGTCTCTTTTGTTTGTTTATTCTATGCTTCACAGGTGGAGTTTTGAAGTATTTTACTTTTAATCATTTTCTAAATGGTTACAGCACTGGTTTGATGCTGCCAGAACTTCAAATAATGTATGTAGCAGTTTGGACAGTCAGAGTATATTTTTGTAAAATGTTCAATACAATTTAAATTTCTTTACTGACAACCAGTGTAAGTAGATAAGTTATGACGTGAATGTACTACTTAATCTATACTAACTACCATTCTGTCACATAGACTGTCTTTTAGCTTTTGATATTTTTTTATTTAATTTTCATCCCTTCTTTTCAATATTATATTATTTATTCAACCTAGGAAAAATACAGTTTAAAAAAGATTATAAAACCATTGCCAATGTCCTCTGCACATTCTAAATAACATATATTAATAATAAATTGAGAATTTTATTAATCCTATAATCATTACTGTTTAACTTTGTTACAGAATGCCATGGATACTTTAGTAGAGGAACAGATTTCTGTTGCAGTGTCTTCCTCACAATCGGCCATTGATCGGGCCACAACATCCTCTAATCAGACTGGTCAAAATGGAACAGCTCAACCTACAGGAATACTTTCAGCCAGCTCCCTTGTCTCAGGAACACAGGTCAGAGGCAATGGAACAATACTGCTTATGCCACGTGCATCGGAGAAAAATGTGAGTACTTATATTGTTGATGGTTTATTTGATAAACTTTGATGTTTTTCTTCACACCAATCTTTGCAGCATGTTGAATAACAGAATTAGCAAGGTGATGGCTCAAACACGTCAGAGGCTCTAGAGTCAAACGTATTGTTTAGAAGATATCACCTGGTTTTCCAGGTATTGACAGATGACTCACAAATGTACTGTGAAGTAAAAAGTTGATAATTTATTACCAAAACGGTTAAACTGGAACAACTTGCAGTTCCACAGTCTAAAAGGACAATTCAGGGAAGATAATTTATTCTGGGAACTAACACAAATTATTTATATTAAATAATCATAATTCCAACCAGGTGGCATCCCATTTGAGTGTAAGATTTATCAAAACACGTGCTGATTTTTTAATCGTGAAAAACTGTGCTGTACCATATTTTAAAAGAAGTTACCAAATGGGGACAGCTTCCCTGTAATCAGACTGATTTTACAAAATATGTCTTGTTATCTTTTAAGTATTAACATGTCTTCAGAATTATAAAAAAGATTAAAACCAAATCTTTGTCAAAGTTAAACAAATTAAAATTGTGTTGTTGACTTTTTTTTATTAGTAGTGTCTGAATAACAAAATATCATTTAAATAAACTTTTGTATCACACTTTACTACTGTGTTTTTTGTTTAAGGATTAGCTAGTTTCTGTTTGAGAGGTTTGTTGCAGCTTGATCAAATTGCATGTCAATTAACAAAAAATTCTTTCCATCTGGTAGTGTTTTAGAGACATTAATAATTCAGTGATTTATTGTGATAGTATTATTATACTCTGTTGTCTAAGTGAACATACACTATATGTATGTGTGTGTGTGTGTACATATATACATGTATATATATATATATATATATACAGGGGTGGTGCCAGCTTATTCCTGGTGGGAGGGATGAAGCAAGCTAAAAAAAATGAAGAGGCTGCACTCTAAATCTTGTGGACACACATACTGTAATACTTAGGAAGTGAACTAATTTTAATACTGAGCATTATTCTTTAGTTGTAGGGGTTACAGAGAAGGTTAAGGCCCATTTTAGGTTTGCTTCGGCCCCAGCAAGCCCTACTTGCAGCTACCTTTCTGTATATTATGATTATATGTATTTATTTTGTTATCTTATATTTAGTTCACAGTATCATTGTAAAACAGCTGTAGGTAAAGTAGCTAGTCAATGCCATCCATCTCCAACTCTTGGGCTACTCTAGTCGAATAGTAGGATAGAGCATCACGTTATAAGCCCCCCCCCCCTGCATTTTTATGAAATATTATTCATTGTGAACCTAATGTTTTCTTCATAGGTATTATACTAACTTTAGTATTACACTAGATTGCCACAACGGTGTCTTCAACGACCCAGGCCATCGCTGTACCTCAACCTGGAGGTGCCGTTTCCATAGTGCACGTTTCTATCCCTAGTGGCACTCAACCAATGCACGTACAGTCTGTTATTCAACCTAACCAGCAGTCTGTAATACAAGCACCAGGAGGAACTGGACTACAGTCGGTAAGATTGACTATAAAAATATCTTTTTTACATACGTTACGTCAGCAGAGTATGTATGTATATATATATATATTATTGATAAAAGAAGTTATTATTAGAGAAATATTATAAACTGAAAGACATTTGGAAAGGGGAAGTAAAGGTACTTTAATTTAGATCAAATTATTAGATTTAGTCTGTTAGCAAGATCTTCAATATTACATAAAACTGTGGGCTAAGAACTTTCAAGCTTTTTGTCATTTAAAGAATATTTAAATATCTCAAACACTTACTCTTCTGAATTGTTAGGCAAGTTTCATAAGTTATGATAAAGTCATAGTGTAACCATAACTATTTTAATTTCACCAGTACATGCTTAATGTGATAGTTTTATCTAATTTTTGTGACAATTTGGCAAACATTCATTAATCAGGAATGTGGAATTAGTTTAATAACCGAGTCTTTTTGTGTTTATATAAAGCACATGAATGTAGCTAGATTAAAGCAAAGTTTATATAAAACACATGGATGTAGCTAGATGAAAGCAAAGTTTATATAAAGCACATGGATGTAGCTAGATGAAAGCAAAGTTTATATAAAACACATGGATGTAGCTAGATGAAAGCAAAGTTTATATAAAACACATGGATGTAGCTAGATGAAAGCAAAGTGTAGTTAGAATGTTTTTTATTTTCAATATTTAAAAAAAATTCAAGCTGTTTTGGTATGTTTCAAACTTCTGTTCCTATTCAAAAGTATCCATTCAATCATCAGGCTAAGCAAGTTGTACTGTGTTAAAACTAAACACACCAACTAGGGTGATATAATAGTGTTAAGGTTAAGGTATTGGCATTATATTTCAAAAGGAACAGAATTCAACAAGTGTGTATATTCTGCAGTTTTAGATACATCAAAATTTTATGTATATACATAATTTAGTGTATTCCTTCTAAGATTTTGAAATGGAAACATTTGAATATAATTGTAAGACATGATTGAGTTTTAGATATAATTATACTTACAAACAATGCATCTTGTCAGAATAAGATTTATAGTATTCGATCCCAATTTTCTATTGATGATACTAAAAATCTATTTTAATTGAGTTAAAATTAACTGTTATGGATATTTTCCATCATAGCTGGGAAAGAATGTGATCCTGTTAAACAAGGGATCAGTTATTCACAGTGCCGAGGGGGATGGAGGCGTCCATCCTGTTCAGGTAAATGTTTCTTGATTCACCAATATTTTTGGATATTAAAAGTGGCTAAGCTACAAGTACACATTAAAAAGTCAGGATTACAATAAAGTAGTGATATAAAACAACTTGTGAGGTTTTTAGTATCTTTTAAATATCAAGATTTATGTTACTATCACATCACACGATGTATTAAATGTTTCTTTTCTGTTAAAACATAAGATGTTTATCAGACCAACAATTTGTAAGATGAACTACATTTGAATTGAACATTTGATTTATGTTACTATCACATCACATGATGTATTAAATGTTTCTTATCTGTTAAAACATAAGATGTTTATCAGAAAAACAATTTGTAAGATGAACTACCTTTGAATTGAACAGTTTGTAAGCTGAACTACATTTTAATTAAACAATTGATTTATGTTACTATCACATCACATGATGTATTAAATGTTTCTTATCTGTTAAAACATAAGATGTTTATCAGAAAAACAATTTGTAAGATGAACTACATTTGAATTGAACAGTTTGTAAGCTGAACTACATTTTAATTAAACAATTTGTAAGTTGAATTACATTTGAATTAAACGTTTGTAAGCTGAACTACATTTTAATTAAACAGTTTATAAGCTGAACTACATTTTAATTTAACAGTTTGTAAGCTGAATTACATTTGAATTAAACAATTTGTAAGCTGAATTACATTTGAATTAAACAATTTGTAAGCTGAATTACATTTGAATTAAATAATTTGTAAGCTGAATTACATTTGAATTAAACAATTTGTAAGCTGAACTACATTTTAATTAAACAGTTTGTAAGCTGAATTACATTTGAATTAAACAACTTGTAAGCTGAACTACATTTTAATTGAACAATTTGTAATCATATTGTATACTTTTTTATATCAAAAAGTATTAGTAAACAAGGTTTGTATATGGCTTGTAATTTTAGCAATCCAATTTTAGAGTCCTGAAATACGTAAATTTTGTTTGAGTAGTCTGGAAAAAATTTGATCCAGTATTATTTAATATTTCCTTTAATAATAAATACTTATAACATCTATTTTTTATAAACTTGAATGAAAAGTGAGCTAATTGTATGGAAGAAATATCATATATTAGTAGATGAGTGTATGTTTTCGTGCAAGTTCTTGTTTTATGTATAATCTTATTTTGTTGAGTAAAATAAGATTATACAAAACCTGATTCAACCAATGTGTTGAATACATTGGTTGAATCAGGTTTTGTATAATCTTATTTTATTGAATACATTGGTTGAATCAGGTTTTATATAATCTTATTTTATTGAATACATTGGTTGAATCAGGTTTTGATACTTGTGGTGAGTATACCACAAATATCTGTAGTTTTGTGCTTAACAACATCCAAACCTTTAACAAATCAAAATATAAATTTCATATGAATATTATTTTGTATCACATGGGTGCTAGAGGCAGTTAAGTTAATATTTCTTGTTATCATTGTCAAGATCAAACCAACCCGTACTTGAATATAGATAATTATAGATTTGATGTTGTGATGTTGCAGCTCATCACAACAGCCAAGGGGGATGGTTGTGATGGCGATGGAATCACACTCGCATTAAGCACTGCAGAAGACGAATCGAGGAAGAGAAGAGAAATCCTTGCTAGGCGTCCTTCCTATCGTAAAATACTGAACGAACTTTCATCTACAGAACCTGTAGTTTCTCTTGGCACCAATGTTGAGGTGAAAGAAGAAAGTGGAACAGGAGGCGACAACATTCACGAGTCAGACACCAGCACGGCATTGGCATCAAACACTATCACAGTTGCAGGAACACAATATCACACTGCACAAGGTTTGTTGAAGGGTAAGTTACTTCAGGAGTGGGAGTAGAATAGGCTATTAATGTTTTATAATAATTGGGTAGGATATTAATGTAATTAGATAATCAGAACAAAATATTTGCTACTATTAATCCTATTTCCTTTCTAAATATCCCCCCACTGGCTCAGCTGCAAGTTTGAAGGCATATAATACTTGGTTTCATTACTCACGATGGGCACAGCACTGACATTCCTTTGTGTTCCTTTGTGCTTAACAACAAACAAAGAAATTTTTTGTAAATATCTGTAAAATAAAACGTGAAACTGGAAGGTTGCGTGTATCTTCGCATGTACCCAACAAACCTTCATGTCAAAATTGGTGAAGATCCATCCACAAAAATGGCCATAAAAACCGCAAAATGCAAAACTGAAAATTTGTTTGCATCCCTGTATGGATGTAATGAACCTCCATACCAATTTTGGTGAGGATCCACCCCCACCCTGCAAAGTAGTTACATGGACATACAACAGATAACAGACAGTACTATCATATTCATATAGATTCCAACTATTAACCTATACTTTTTTTAATGTAATATGAATTCCAAGTATTATACTGTAGTGTCATTAACATATTATGTATTCCAAGTATTATACTGTAGTGTCATTAACATATTATGTATTCCAAGCATTATCCTGTAGTGTTATTAACATATTATGTATTCCAAGCATAATCCAGTAGTGTCATTAACATATTATGTATTCCAAGTATTATACTGTAGTGTCATTAACATATTATGTATTCCAAGTATTATACTGTAGTGTCATTAACATATTATGTATTCCAAGCTGTTAATTAATGTTAAGAATATTCATGTCCTACACAAAGGGTTTTACTAATGTAATGGTATATGTTACAGAAAGTTTTAATTTCACAGCCAGTTAAGATATTAATGTAAGCATTATTACTTTAAACAATTGCCTAATTTGTTCTTGCACTTAAAGTAGTTCCAGCTTCAGCCATTCAGCTGGCCACGGGCTCACAGGATGGCACCCTCCAGGGATTGCAGACACTGACTATGACCAATGCTGGCACTGCAGCTACAGGGACCATTGTTCAATATGCTCAGGGTCAAGATGGCCAGCAGTTTTTGGTTCCAGGTAGAAAACACATTTTCTTCTTCTGTTTAACATTGTTGATGGTACTGTTGCA
Organism: Limulus polyphemus; assembly: GCF_000517525.1. Classification (NCBI taxonomy): domain Eukaryota; kingdom Metazoa; phylum Arthropoda; class Merostomata; order Xiphosura; family Limulidae; genus Limulus; species Limulus polyphemus. The sequence continues at coordinate 23,296 of NW_013673332.1, forward strand.
CATAAAAGTTTTCTTCTTCTTCTTCTGCTTAACACTGTTGATGGTACTGTTGCACGTGAAAGATTTCTTCTTCTTCTGTTTAACATTGTTGATGGTACTGTTGCACGTGAAAGGTTTTCTTCTTCTTCTGTTTAACATTGTTGATGGTACTGTTGCACGTGAAAGGTTTTTTCTTCTTCTGTTTAACATTGTTGATGGTACTGTTGCACAGTGAAAGGTTTTTTCTTCTTCTGTTTAACATTGTTGATGGTACTGTTGCACATGAAAGGTTTTTTCTTCTTCTGTTTAACATTGATGATGCTACTGTTGCACATGTGTAAAAAAATAATTTTAAAACATTGAAAGATTTTTTAATAGCCATAGAAATGGGCCATATGATGTATAAATGGATGAACAACAGTTATAAAAGTATAAATCACATGCTTAATATTCTATTTTTTCATAATTATTCAAGATTGAAGTACAGTAGATTATTCTGATGAGAAAAATAGGCTATATTCAAAAGGTCCGGCCAGGCTGACTAGAAAACTCTAACATCTCCAAGGGCATTTTTTTACTGTGAATTGCTATAAAAACTGTGCACTGATAAACTATACCAAAGTACTGTTAGTTAGATATTACTATTTATACTTTAATCACATTTAGATAAAAATGTTTACCACATTAGTAATGTCTACATTTGTAATATGTTAGCTAAGTTTATATTAACATAACTAAAAGTAAAGAAACAGGCCTTGCTTCAGCTACTCTTACTTTGAGGGGGGGGGGGGTATTACAGTTATATTGACTCTTCTTAGAGTTTTTTTTTAAATTGATAATATGATTTTATTAAACCATTAGAGTGAAACTTGAGAGAACCCTAGCACCCCACTAGTGCCAGCCTTGTAAGGAACATCTTAGTCTGGTCAGTCTGCTTTAAGGGTCAATCTGACTAGTACAAGATTAACATAGGATATATTTCTTTTAAAGTTTGACTTGAAAATTAAAACTCTATAAAATACAGGATAACAAGAAAAGTTGCATCGTAATAACATTAGATTTTATTTGGTTTTAACTTTTAAAAAATGTAACTTGTATATTTGATCTAAAACAAACATGGCTAGAAAGACCAGGCAATGGCAAGTGCTTCAGTTTCATCTGTTGAAACATAATGATAAACTCGGATTTGCTTGAATATGCTTTGTTTTGGATTATATTTATATGTGTGTGTATAATTACATGTGCATGAGTATACTTTGATTTTTTCTCCCGAATGAAATCCAGTTACCTTGTCAGCTGCTGACCTTCAGGCCTATCAGATCAGGACAGCAGGAGTGACCACAAGCACTGGGCTCCCCCAAGGTGTTGTCATGACACCAGCTTCAACCATCCAAAATCCCCAACAGTTAGCAGAAGAGACGTCACGGCGAAGGGAACACAGACTTCTAAAAAATAGGTTACTATTTCATAAACTTTTAAAGTGACTTCTTTCAGAGGAATAAATTACCAGCTTTGACATTTTTTTTCTGATTTTTCTTGTTTCAGCTAGCAGAGAGTGATCTTAGTAAATCTGGTTATGTATTTTAATACTATTGTTAACTAACAAAGGGAATTCTAAGCAAGCAGTCTTGAGGGCTGTTGTTTCAGTGGAACTTTAGGCAGAGAAGATATAGTAGGTTTTAGAACATTCATAGACTTCAGCTGCCCGTTGAATGGAAAGGGACGATGTTTTGGCTTCTATAACAAGACCTTCTTCAGATCACTGTAGTTATTAAAAAGCTAAATGTGGCTTATAGTAAAACTCCAAACTGTGTAGTGACTAGCAGGTGTTGTCAGTAAGACTCCAGTGGTAAGCCTTGTTTAGAATTCTATGTTGATCCCACTTTATGATAATTTACATTGTGTAGTTAGACTTAGGCAAGCTTTGTCTGGAATTCTATGTTGATCCCACTTTATGATATGTTATACTGTGTAGTTAAGCTTAACCAAGCTTGTCTAGAAATTTATGTTGATCCCACTTTATGATATGTTATATTGTGTAGTTAGACTTAGCCAAGCTTTGTCTAGAATTCTATATTGATCTCACTTTATCATATGTTATTCTGTGTAGTTAGGCTTAGCCAAGGCCAGTTTATTCACACGCGTTGGCCTTGCTACATCTTTATGTTATGGTCCGACCAGTTTCAGATATTGACACAAGAACGTGGTTCTTTTCATTCAACAGGCAGCTACAGTCCACTTAAGTTCTCAAACCTACTATTCTTGAGGACTAGATTACTATAATTTAAAAATCTATCTCGCTGTTGACATCATTATTGTTCGAGGATTCTTGATTTGGGAAAACTATTATCAATAAAATACCAAAATCAAGGTTATTTTTCATGTCAGAATTATAACTTTGTTTCATTTAATAAATCATGATTAGTAACGTTCATGTAAATATCCCATTATAAATCTGTATCATGGTTAATTTTATCTGAAATAATCATTGTGTCACAAATACAGGATCAAAATTAGTTGAATGGTTGGGAAAAAAGGTTTATTTTTTAGAAGAACTAAGCTACTCCTTCAGTATAAATGCATCACTATAAAGCATGTAATGCATCACTATAAAGTATGTAATGCGTCACTATAAAGTATGTAATGCGTCACTATAAAGTATGTAGTGCATCACTATAAAGTATGTAATGCATCACTATAAAGTATGTAATGCGTCACTATAAAGCATGTAATGCGTCACTATAAAGTATGTAATGCGTCACTATAAAGCATGTAATGCGTCACTATAAAGTATGTAATGCATCACTATAAAGTATGTAATGCATCACCATAAAGTATGTAATGCGTCACTATAAAGTATGTAATGCGTCACTATAAAGCATGTAATGCGTCACTATAAAGTATGTAATGCATCACTATAAAGTATGTAATGCATCATTATAAAGTATGTAATGCATCACTATAAAGTATGTAATGCATCACTATAAAGTATGTAATGTACCACTATAAAGTATGTAATGTACCACTATAAAGTATGTAATGTGTCATTATAAAGTATGTAATGTACCACTATAAAGTATGTAATGTACCACTATAAAGTATGTAATGTGTCACTATAAAGTATGTAATGTACCACTATAAAGTATGTAATGCATCACTATAAAGTATGTAATGCGTCACTATAAAGTATGTAATGTACCACTATAAAGTATGTAATGCATCACTATAAAGTATGTAATGCTTCACTATAAAGTATGTAATGTACCACTATAAAGTATGTAATGTACCACTATAAAGTATGTAATGTACCACTATAAAGTATGTAATGCATCACTATAAAGTATGTAATGTACCACTATAAAGTATGTAATGCGTCACTATAAAGTATGTAATGCGTCACTATAAAGTATGTAATGTACCACTATAAAGTATGTAATGCAGTCACTATAAAGTATGTAATGCGTCACTATAAAGTATGTAATGTACCACTATAAAGTATGTAATGCATTACTTTAAAGTATGTAATGCATCACTATAAAGTATGTAATGCATCACTATAAAGTATGTAATGTACCACTATAAAGTATGTAATGTACCACTATAAAGTATGTAATGCATTACTTTAAAGTATGTAATGCATCACTATAAAGTATGTAATGTACCACTATAAAGTATGTAATGTACCACTATAAAGTATGTAATGCATTACTTTAAAGTATGTAATGCATCACTATAAAGTATGTAATTTACCACTATAAAGTATGTAATGCATTACTTTAAAGTATGTAATGCACCACTATAAAGTATGTAATGTACCACTATAAAGTATGTAATGCATTACTTTAAAGTATGTAATGCATCACTATAAAGTATGTAATGTACCACTATAAAGTATGTAATGCATTACTTTAAAGTGTGCATCAATAATGCATTACATACTTTAAAGTGATGTATTACTTTAAAGTATGTAATGCGTCAAATCTTTAAACACCTAGTCTTCTACTTGTCCTCCCTGTTGGTGATAATACGACCTTTCCTGTCATGCTGCTTTGACAGAGCTTAGCTGTGAGTCATAGCAAAATACATGCTTTATAAAAAATTATCATATGAGTTACATTTCTGTGAAAATGGTGAAAGTATCTATTTTGTTATAATTTATTAGGTTTACTATTTGTTTCATGGTGAACTAAAAGGATATAAATATTAAAGTTTCGGTGTTACTGTACTGTTTACTTGTTCATTATTAAGCAGGAAGCTACCCAATGGGTTATCTGTGCTCTGCCCACCATGTGTATAGAAACCAGATTTTTAATGTTATAAGCCCTCAGATTTAGCACTGAGCCACCAGGAACACCCTGTACTGTTTCATCCACCAATGTGAAACCAGAGATGAAATATGGCAACACTTCTTTTATGAAGTAATCAGTTGAAGTTACTACATATTTGGGTGTTTATGTTTGTGATATTTTTGAAACTAGGAAAGTATCAAAATATATATTTTTTTACTGTTTAAATATGAAGATAGAACTACATGCATATGAGATAAACATCAAGAATAGCATGCATTGATAACTGATATGAATCCAGTTTTGTATAGCTAGTTTAACTACTTATATTGTTCTGATAATCAAGCTCCCAGGTTGGACCGGACTTAAAAAAAACTTCATATACAAACTAACTCTTCTTTCAATAGTTTATATAAAGGATAAGGATTTTTGGTTTTTGAATTTCGTGCAAAGCTACTTGAGGGCTATCTGAGAGACAGCTGATAGTCAACACAACCCACTGCATACTTGTGGGATACTCTAATCTAGTAGTTAAATTTGAACATCACTCTTATAACAACTTTATGGCCCCAAAGTGTTTTTCTTTGACAGTAATGGGATACGAACAACGGAACCTTGGATTGACAGTTCGACACACTAACCACTGGGCCCAAGACTGAGGCAAACTAATACTTTCGTTTTTTCTCTGTTCTACAGTAGAAACACTAAGAATTTGTATTTTCAGTAAAACTAACATTCAATATACTCTTTCTAATTATTAGGTAGTTTTAACGAGTGCCACGATGAAATTATTAAGCTAAAAAATATATGACTATCAACTGTTGTTTTTGTACAGAGAAGCAGCAAAAGAATGTCGAAGGAAGAAGAAAGAATATATTAAGTGCCTGGAAAACAGAGTGGCTGTCCTCGAGAATCAGAATAAGGCCCTCATTGAAGAATTGAAATCTCTCAAGGAGTTGTATTGTCAGAAAAATGAATGAAGTTTCTTCCATCACCTTTAGCTGTGATTTAACCTGACCTCCTCCTTGCTCCTTTGGGCCTGTTAAATGTCCTGAGCCTGTGAAATTACTTACTACTTGACAAGAAGGTAGTTTGGAAGAATAAAATTCTGAATGAGAGATACTTTAGATATGTGAAATTTAAGGCTTATTATCTAGAAACCTAAAGTGTCACCTGTAAGTACCGTAAGAGGTTCAAAGATGTTGTTAAATAAGGAAAAAATTATATAATTCTGTGTTACTGTTATAAATTCTTGCTGTTTTATGTATCATCCCACCTTAAATGTTTTCCAGCGTGTTTATGTAAAATAACATAGTTAAGTTAATTTACTCTGCTTCTAAGAAATTGGAGTTCTATTTTTGCCTGATTTTAATGTTACGATTAATATCTTTTCTTGCTTTTTGTTTGAGAATATATGGAAGTTGAGTATGTTATATGTTAAAATGATTTTTACCCTAATCACATTCTTTACATTACATGTTGCCATGTCTGGTCCTGCTCTATCTGACAGCTTCCATCTTGACAATAACCATGCAACACAGTTTTCATTGTAAAAGTCTCCGTCATAAGGCTGTTATGCCCAAAGCACATTACTCCTCCCTGCAGCTTTCCATAATCCATCTGGTATACGAGGATGACAGTTTCGCAGTGCTCTAGTTGTCTTGCAACCCTTTACATATACCTATGTCTTTTAAGCAAACATGTTTTGTTACCACTTTTAAATTTATTTGTTTTTCATGCTACATTTAGCAGTTGTTGAATGATAGTTAGGGTTAGGCATACACTTACTCGAAGTGAAGGTGGGTAATTTTGTAATCTAGGAAATGTTTTTACATTTTCTGCTGAAATCTTTCATTGTATATATTAATGAAAGTAAGCAACAGTAACAATCTAATGATTAATTGGAACTTACTTTAGGTGAAAAATCTTGCAAGACAATTTTACAATTGAATGAGATATTTTTGTTAATATCTATTTAAGTTTTTACTATCCTGCTTCTCCAGTAAGAACTCGCATTTTCTTAAATAATGTTTCTAACTTTACTTATAAGTCAAAATCAAATGTTTCTTTAATAAACGATTATTTATTGCTCATATATAATAATTCTATTTAATGTTTTTCCTTTGCTTTCATTCTCGTATAATAGTTTAGAAGTCTATTTGACTGAATTAATAGAAATTTTATGAAAAGGCATTAAACTCTCATTTTTTTATTGTGTGAATTGTAGACACATAAGAAAAAAACAGATTGTCTTGTTATATTTGTCAACATAATTGCACTATAACTTAAACAACTAACGTTCTCTAGTGTTACTTGTTCGCATGCCGAACTTTGTTCTACTTTATGATATGGATTGTGTTTTCAATAAATATCCTGAGCTTAGGTCGAAGAAAGATTATCAGTGGAACTTGCTAGAAGATGTCATCGTCGTAGCTAATAAAAAATAACAGTCTTATTGGGTGGACTGAAAAGCTTACATAAATTATGGTATTGGCCTGCCCTACTCAGTTGGAAGCTTCTGATTTTGTAAGAAATGTTATCTTTGAAATGTAATTTGTAAAATTCTGAATAATACTTCTGTTATCAAGAATTCTGTGTTCTAAGTTAAGGTTAAGACACATTTCAGATACTGAGATTTAAATTTTGAAGTAAGTTGTATTTTTTGCTTTCTATCGTTTGAACTGATTTCATTATCATACAAAATGACAAACTCATTTAGTTTATGTGTGAAATGTCTTTCAGAAATTCACATGTAAGTACAACATTCACATGCATACAAATAGTGATGTAGGCTTTTCTTACCTTCTGTAACTTTGTGAGATGAACACAATAATCTGTTCTTTTCACTAGTATTATCAGTACATTTTTTTAGGCATTAGAAACAGCAAAATATCATTTTTAAACTCACCGCTAAAATGTTTTTGTTCATTGTGTGTCTTTGTTTCCGGAAGGATATTGCCTATGATAGTCTAAGGCTACAAAGCTTTTAAAATAGAATATCAAATACGCATAAAAGTATATATATTTTTTATACATAGAATAGAATGTGATTCAGGAGATCATGTAATATTGGTAAATGTTGTCAAATATTCAAAATCAGTTTAGTCCCGCATAAAGTTTAAAATTCAATACGAGTATTTCACTTTAAAATTATCTATATCTATATCATTGCTAGCAATTGCTAATTGAAACAATTCAACAGTAATTTTCCTAAAAATAGTGATGAATAAATATTAAACGTGCAGTCAACCCAATCCCTTGGATCAGAGCGTATATGCAAGATAATTATCTGGTGGGCTGTTTATAACCGTCTTTTGTCATTCCATGTGTTATTTCAATAACAAAAATTACACTACATTTTTTTTTAACCAAATGAAACTGACTGCAGTACATTGTAAGTAAAAAAATTTATAAGTTTTAATGCGACGAGTGTATCCAGCCCAATAGAGCACTGAGGTTCACCAAGTAACCATGGGGATTTTCTCCCCTGGATGCTGCCATTCCTTGTCATTTTATTGAGTGCAAGAAAAGACAGCTATCAAAGTGAGCACAGTTGTCGTTTCTATAAGAAGTGTCAAAGGGGATATATTCAATTCAGTTGATATTTATTTGATATGGTACAACAAAATCATACATATATATATAATACTAACATGAAACAAAATTATATTTGTATATAAACTAAACAACAACAGATATATGGTGAAACATGTACCTGTCTTTATGCGTCTTTTCCATTCTATCTTCAGTCAATGAAGGAAGTCCCATTTCTTTTTGTGAAAGTCCCTCACAAAAAAAGAAACATTTTTGCTCATAATAAGTTTTTGTCAGATTGACTATTCAGTACGTATAAAGACTGACGAAGCAATGTGAAATTTCAGGGAATTGCAGAGAAAATGAATCATTTTCTTTTATTGCACTCTTGAAAATAAACATTTGATATATAATTTTTTTCTATAATTATCCATTCAGGAGATACAGAGCATGATAGACCGAAGGACATTTGTCTATAGAGTGTTTAATTATGTAATTAAACTGTCATATGTAACAGCCATTCTGCCAAATACAAGACGTGAGCTTTTGAGGATAACAGTTAAACTACTGCTTGTAGCAACACTCGTTTGAAGAAATACACATTAAAATAGAGAACACTGAACAAGGGAAGAGTCTTTCAATGGAAAGAACGGTTTAAGTAGCATAACACAAACCTTCAGAATCCTTTTGAATCTTACAGCGATGTTGGAGTTTGGACTCAAAAGACGTAGTGTTTACGATTGTGTTGTACGTTTCTTTCAAGGGCTATACACATGTATAAATAGTAGAAGATAGTTTTTAAAAAAAACGTGTAAATTTGATAGGTATTTTCTACTCCAGCAGTGTAGTTTTGTAATTCAGATTAGTCTTGTTCTTTTCACTCTGTTTCCTATGCCACAAGTCATGGAGAGTTTTAATATCTTTTCTCTGTTTAATATTTTCATATGTGCATATGTCTAGAATTACTTAGAATTCCCAGGGTGAATGTGTATTGTAAATCAACAGTCTTCCCCCCCCCTCCCTCTTTAAGAATCCAGTTTTCTATGTTTTTTGTTTTTATTTTTACTTTATTCTTTGGGTAATTTTTTTAAGATATGAATTTAATTATAATTTTTTTGCTGATAGTTGATTGTTTTTCAGACTGACTGCTGGATGTGTTACCCAAATTCAAGGATTGTAATTTTTTGGTGATCTGTTTATATGTTGGAAGAATATATGATGAAATTGCTTCTGTAATATTTTGCCACTTTTATCCAACCATGCTTGGCTCCCCCCTTTTTGTTCCCTTTCAATCAGAATTAATGTAATATATGTTTTTAAATGTACATGTATGTTCAAAGACTGTGAAAAGTTTTTCTTTTTTTCGAAGAATCGGGATAATAAGTATTTCAGCATGATGAGTTTTTCATGAAAACTCATATTTTGTAACATATATTTTACTCATTATTTAAATAAAAATACGACAAAAAGTGTACCAGAAGTTATTATTATTGAATGTCAAGTCTATGATTGGTGCTAGAAGCTTGCCCAAATACACATTATCTGTACACAAATTATGTTATTGGTTTAAAGGTGCCATTATATCACACTGTCTTCTTTTAAGGCTATAAAATAATGCTTGGAGATTTATACACAAATTATGTTATTAGTTTAAAGGTGCCATTATATCACACTGTCTTCTTTTAAAACTATAAAATAACGCTTGGAGATTTATACACAAATTATGTTATTGGTTTAAAGGTGCCATTATATCACACTGTCTTCTTTTAAAGCTATAAAATAACGCTTGGAGATTTATACACAAATTATGTTATTGGTTTAAAGGTGCCATTATATCACACTGTGTTCTCTGAAGGCATAAATAATGCTTGGAGATGTATATATATATATATATATATATATTTTATATAAGGTATGTTTCTGTGTTTCTTGGCTCTTCACACCAGTGTGCATGACAGTCACTAGGAATTCTTTTCTTTATAGCTTTTGGTTACTGAATGTATAACATCAGTGTATGACAGTCACTAGGAAGTGTTTTCTTTATAGGTTTTGGTTACTGAATGTGTAACAGGAGTGTATATGACAATCAGTAAGAAGTGTTTTCTTTATAGGTTTTGGTTGCTGAATGTGTAACAGGAGTGTATATGACAATCAGTAAGAAGTGTTTTCTTTACAGGTTTTGGTTGCTGAATGTGTAACAGCAGTGTGTATGACAGTCACCAGAAAGTGTTTTCTTTATAGGTTTTTGGTACTGAGTGTGTAACAGCAGTGTGTATGACAGTCACCAGAAAGTGTTTTCTTTATAGGTTTTTGGTACTGAGTG
>NW_013673333.1:0-25378 GCF_000517525.1 Limulus polyphemus
GACATCAAAGGAATAATTCATTTCGAACTCTTCAATCTATAGCGAACTGTCAATGCAGAGATCTATAGTCAGCAATTGGAACGTTTAAATCAAGCCCTTCATCAGAAACACCTTTCACTCGTCAATCGGAAAGGTGTTTCTTCTTCTCCACGACAATGCACGTCCACATATGGCACGTTTGACGCAACACAAGATTATGGAGTTGGGTTGGGAAGTTCTTCTCCACCCAGCATATTCTCCAGATATGACACCATTAGATTAACATCTTTTTCGTTCGCTGCAACACCATCTTAATGCAAATGTGGAAGGTGTTAAAGAGGACATCGAAATGTTTTTTGCTTCAAAGCCAAATGATTTCTTTTATCAGGGCATTAAGTACCTGATTGTAAGATGGAAAAGCATCATCGATAAGAATGGAGACTATTTCATTTAATATATGTTTTGTTTTGATATATAAGTTGTTCGGGTTTTTTCATCTAAAAAAAGCGACATAAATTTCTAATACTTACCACAAACGGAAAGAATCCTTTGTATTTTCCAAAGTGACTCACCCGCTAGTCTTTCCTTAAAACATCTTTTGAACAACTAGATGAGTGAATAGCTTTTGTTTGTTTTATCCATTCTGAGCTTCGTTGGATGAATTATCCCGTTCCTATGTTTATTTGCACAAAAAATATCATTCGCTGTAGGATAATGACAGTTGAAATATTCTTTGATTAATATATATATATAACAAAACATAACATTCTCCCATTAATACAAACTGGACGTATTCCGCTTAACTATTTCTATATTCTGAAGTATACAGGTATTGCTTGAAAAGAAAGTTAGGGTTAATCCTCTCTTAACAGCTAATAAAGAAATATATAATAACGGTGACTATGGGTTTTTTTTCTTGTATTTTAACTAGTACTTCATAGGTTTTTTCTTGTATTTTACCTAGTACTTCATAGGTTTTTTCCTAAAGTTAAATAAAATCTACTTTTTGGTTAGGATAGACTTAATTAATTTAATTTTATAAATATAAATCATCTATGGAGCTCATTAAAAGACTCGCTTATACAGTGTTTTCAAGATTTGTCTGAAAACCGGGGAGTTGGGGGGGGGGTGAAAATATAGTAACTAGTCCACTGTTGCTTTACATAACAAGATTCTTGAGTTGAGACGTTAAATCGCTTTGAAAAGGTTGTACAAGTGGAGTGAAGTTTCATCCTGCGCCAGTTTTCTAAGCAAGAGTGTATCTTTCACAATATTATTATTATTACGACTATTCACCAGGTCTGTGCGTTTCTTCTGCCGGAGAGATGATGCCGCCTTGAGTAACTGCATGAAGTGTGTATATTTAATGTTTAACGGAAGAGAAAACTTAGAAAACCAGTAGCTGCCTCAGGCTCTAATTCGTTGAAAACCAAATAATATAATGTCAACGATCCCTCAGACGCAGTGCCATAGACGTCACAAACAATCTGAAAATGTTGGACGACAAATGTTGAATATGTCTTTAAGAAGAGGGAATCCTCAATAGTCGCGGCACTTGAAATTATTTTAGGCAGGATCAGAGTAAATTAATCTACGAGAACTCCCCCCCCCCCCTTATATTAACTATATTTTTTGTGCGCCAGCAATACCAAGCGTGGGACACGCGTATACCCGATTCAATTTTATTACTCATCAGGATCTCTATCAGCCTACCCTTAAATTGAAATTCTTTTAGGCAGGATTAGAGTAAATCAATGTATGAGACCATGGGCGTGGTCAAATACATCAATCAAAATGGTTTGACCTCTTGAGTCCAAAACTGTAATTAGATCTAAAATTGGTCAAGAGATGACGGAGCTATGAGCTAAAAGTTTGTACTTAAAAAAAAACCAAAAAACAACAACTCAGAGTCGTTCTATGAGTCGCTATGCCGCGGCTAAAAACCAAAATTCATCAATATGTACCCCAGGGCCCGGCATGGCCAGGTGGTTATGGTGCTCGACTCGCAATCTGAGGGTCGTGGGTTCGAATCCCCGTTACTCCAAACATACTCGCCCTTTCAGCCGTGGGGGCGTTATAATGTGACGGTCAACCCCACTATTCGTAGGTAAAAGAGTAGCCCAAGAGTTGGCGGTGGGTGGTGATGACTAGCTGTCTTACACTGCTAAATTAGGGACGACTAACGCAGATAGCCCTCATGTAGCTTTGCGCGAAACTCAAAAACAAACAAACAATGTACACCAGTACAAAGTTCAAGCAAACAACCACAAAAGAAAAATAAAAGCTTGTATCAGTTGAAAATGAATGCTTCAGTTTGCTGAAAAGTTTGTTGGAAAATGCTTCTGTCTTTGACGTGACCACCCTCAATAACATTCATCCATGGGGCTCGTAAAAAGCTACATACAACAAAAAAGTAAAATTATACTTAAGAGAAACCATATTGGACGAGTAAGAAATGAAGTGATATAAAGTCTTAGAAGTTTTATTTTGATGCAATATTTTGTTTGTTTATTGTAAGCGTGATACTACCCAATGGACTACCTTCGAGGAAATGAACCCTGAATTTTAGCATTTTAAGCCCTCAAGCTTACTGCTGAACTATCGAGTGGGCATAATGTAATATCCTACACATATTAGTACTAAATGTTATGTTTTGACAGAAAAGACGTTGTACATAATGAGTAGATGGTCTATGTATCATCGGTAGGGATTCAGCTTGAAATATGGTATAGGATCATTAGGTAGTGATGAAATCAATACGATAGTAGTATAAGTCGGATAATATATGTACCACATGCAGGTTGGTATGGATCATATGATTCTGATATCATCTCTACGGCAACTATTATACCGTTACACCTTATGATACTATATAGTTCGAGGTATGCTATACTTAGGTGTTATTGCGGGCTTTAGTGGGGAGTGTTACGAAGACAGCAGCTTAGCTTAGTCAACAAATACTTTGAATATCGTGCCTTTCTCTTTGTTTCATCTTTGGAGCACGTAAACAGGAGCACAAACACATTAGCCATCTATCTCAAAGGCAATCACCGTAAATTGCAGCAGTAGGGTAAAATCAATATGGCCAATAGGCTGCAGTCAGCGTAAGCTTCCTTTAGCTGAAAGAGCTAATGTGGCCCGCTGATGTGATTACCACACAGTTCACATACATAAATGAAGATTCAGGTAGGTATTGAGAAAAGAGGAAAAGCGCTCTAGTTACTTTGTCAAAACAGCTTCAGCTCAATGAAACTGTCAGTCACTGGAGTGTGAGCTACTGCAAAATGTGGAGACACCAAATTACTGCTAACACACTTCCTGTGGACTATAAAATAGATCTGTGATTACTTTCTATTAATTAAGTATATTATTTAAACTACCAAATAATTAGTGGGTAAATTCATTCCATACACATTGAGATAAGCTTTAAGGGTGCAAAGTAATTTTATGGCATTTAAATCAGCACAGTTGAGGTAAAAGGAAAACTCGAAATGGAAATATCATATAAGGATCTCGATACTTGATTTTAACGCTAAGTAGTAATGAGCTAAATTTACAGAGGTTATTTTCTCTTTTCTGTTTATTGAACTGATTATTATTACTTAAATTTGATTTATTTGTTTGTTATTAAGCACAAAGCTACACGTTTTAAGCCTTTCAAACTTACTGCCGAGCCACTGGGCGTTTCAGATAGGAAATAAGGTACATAAGTAAAAGCAGCAATAAATCACAGTTAAAAAAAAATCCGGAAAACTAAATGCTTTCGGAAGGTAAGCTATCTGTTTTCAGGAAAAAATATCCGAAAATGCTCGAATTACCCTCTTACCCTTTCCTAAACTGTGATTCAGCTAACTGCTGTTTCTAGTCAATCCTATTATCTTTAAACGTCTTTAATATAGGGCTTTTGAATAATAGTGAACAGTTTGAAATTATAGTGTCTGACTTAAAAACTTCAAAACAGTACTAATGTGAGAATATTGAATAAATTAAATAATACTAATAATAAGAGAATTGCGAGGGCGAAGAAATTACAAAACGAAAAATAGAAAATATAGTACTGGTGAAAAACTCGCCAAATTGAAACAATTTTACTAAGTTACTCAATTTGTAAAAGGATACTTACTTTTTCAAATGCAATGGAAGAGTATATAAATTATCCTAAACAAACTTAAATAATGTTGATAAGGTTTATAAATAATAAGGTTTAATAATAAGGTTTCTGCTTTTTTTTTAAGTGTTACAGAGACGGGAAAATATTTTGGTTAAAGAGGCAGACGAAAGAGCTGTAAATCTTCTTCAAAATGGTACAGGAAAACTTTTCATATTATTGTATAAAGTATTAAAAAATTATCTATTTTCATATGATTATCTTAACTATAAGTTTAAACTTAACAAGATATTGTGACGGTCAAAAATAATATTCTAACAAAGTAAAAACAAACAAACAGGGTGGACCGTACTAAGCTCTTAACAAAGGAAAACAAAACTACAATAAGCATGAGTTTAAAATGACAAAACCCAGAGTATCCACACTTAAACACCTAAATGTCACCTAAAAATATAAATCCATCCCATACCCAGACAACACACTTAACACACTTCTTCACACTTAACAGGTGTGGTCGTTTTTTATGACATTTACTATACCACGGTATAAACTTTAAAGGCTGGCCTGGTAATGTTTTTAATTTCTTGGCTACTAGAGCTGCAACAAAAGACATCTTCACCGGACAAAATCAGAAATGTTTATGTTAACGTCACACTTTTGGGCAGATCAGACTACCAATACGGTATCCCACGATTCTAGATTATTACCTAGTTCTGTGAAAATTATTGCTATTAATTTCAGAGATTACATCAAAATCATAAGTTATATTAAAATAATGTGTTTATTACTCAAGTAAGAGAAGAATATTGCAATGTTTTACACAGCGTCCTTATACGCTTTGCAGAACTAGACTTTATAACAATACGGACTATTCAAGATATATTATATTCATGTACCGTTTTGGGCAGATTCTTTAATCTAATTTTACGTCGAAAATAGGATTTGTAAAATGTAGATAACGTCCTTAATCAGAACTGTTCAAAATATAATATACATTTGTGATGCTGGTGTATATATATATATATCCCTCTTAATTAGAACTGTAAGTGATATAAACTGTTCAAAAGATGTCATACATTTGCCATGTTTGGGTATATATATCCCTCCCCCCCTAAACTGAAAGTGACAAAGAATTTTCAAAATCTATCTTATATTTGTTGTTTTAGAATATATCTTCCAAAAACACATCTGAAAGAGCAGAAACTGTTTAAACCATGTTTTGCCTTTGTCTTGTGCGGTGTACTGTCTTTAAACAGAAACTGCTCAAACCACTCTTATGTTTGTCATATTCTTAACCAAAACTGAAAGTGACATAAACAGTTTAAACGTGTCCTAAACTTAGCACGTTCAAGTTAAAGCTACGTAAAAAAATTACTAAGAACAAAACTCTCAACCTTTGTCTTGCAGGTGTCTATTTGGCGAAGCTTCTAGTCCTATAGCCAGACTTGACGTCATGAACACGCATTGTGAGAGGAGAAGAGAAACTGTGAATTTTGGCTTTTTAACTTGGATGTAAGGCTTGCCTTAATGTGTAACTTTGCTCAAGTAGCAGTACTTATATTATTGTTTTAGACAGTTGTTTCTTTATCTTATCTAGTTTTAGAGTAAAATTGAAAATTTCAATATTTTAAGATACTGTGTTATAAGAGTATTGTTTGTTTGTAGTTAAGCACATAGCTACACAAAGGGCTATCTGTGCTCTGCCCATCACGGGTATCAAAACCCGGTTTCTAGTGTTGTATGTCCGCAGAGATACCGCTGTGCCACTGGGGAACTACAAGAGTATTAAAAGCCATATAAATACATTTTGTGAAAGTTGCATTTTACTTTGATATTTGTGCAACGAAACGTATGTCTCCAGAGAAAACATTATAATCCGTGGATATAAACCAGTCTCACTTCATAGGCTCCAAAAATACCCAGTTAAAATGTTAAGTTTGATTGTTTAAAAACAATAAATGCTCTAGAGATACAGAGAACAAAAATTATCGCGGATTTCACAACTTATGCATAATATGTTAACTTTTTTAATAATAATTTAGTTTTCAAATAGCCAATGGAAAAGGAAACTTAAAAGTTGAATATTTTCCTCCTTGAAATATGATGTCTGTTCAAATAGTGATACCTTTTCAAGCGTGAGTGGAAACGTTCGTTTTTCAAAAGTCCTACCTTCCCACATTCCACCACATACAGAAAGCATAAATATAATCACTATTGATAGTGTGCACAGAATAGATAACCCGACCTCACAATGATTTGTGATACAATTTATTTCAATGGTCAAGTGTCACAGTTAATCATTCAGGAAACGTTCCCTGAATGAATCATAAGGCTTTTATATGCCGCTTCTTTCTCAGAAATCATGTATGGCGGGGTCTGTAAAGTACATATAAAAGACAACAGTCTGAAATTATAGTACATGACAGTAAACCTCTCCCCCGACGGGCGTTCAGCAACAAAGGAGTCATTACCTTTAGTTTCCAATAAATTTCAACTTTCAGCTGTCCAAATTTACGATACAGTGTTCGAAAAGAGGTAATGAATTTAAAATATGGTAGGTTCACCAATCAGAATCAAGTTTTGGGTCGTTTCCTGATAACTGGAGAGAATAGGCCCAAGCTAAATCCTGTCGTTAAGTTCTACCTATTTGTACAGAACGATAAAAATCCAATAGAAATAATGATATTGTTTTTCTTTAGGGTTTTTTTCGGTGAGAAGAATAGATGGCATAAACTGAGCTACCACAGATAATAATGTGTAAAAAACGGATAATCAATCAGTAATTACTTTTAATTTCACATAAAGCTGGACAGTCGCTTATTAATTCAGTTGAAATAAATTTAGTGTACCTGTAATAAATTTACTCTTAAAAATATTTAAGAAATAATGTGGGATACAATAATGCGGATTTTTAATCTCGATAATGATGATGATACAGATAAAATTGATCAAAATACAGTAATATGACAAATTCTGTTGACGTGTAATATTATAAAGCATAAAATAAATGGCAGAATAAATCTATTGACTATACAACCATGGGTTATGTTTATATTAAACTAAGTAGGTGAAAGTTATTTCAGAAACTTCAAAGTTGTAAAAAAAACTGTTGGAGAGAATAATTAGAAACGTCGATCAAAGTGTTCCACCTCACAAGGAACACCGTTGAATTAAAATGTTTAACGATAAGCACTTAATGATTTATGACCAGGTCATTTTTAACTTAAATATGAAAAAAAAAAAGAAATATAGCAAAAAAAATTCAAATACAAACTTTCTGAACATAACAGTTTTCACCAGGTCCTTCTTAATGCACACCAAGATTAGTTTTATCCGTCGGAAACAATATGTACATATTATCTCAGCTTCAATAATTCCTTCGCGCCCGCTGGTTATCCAGGCAAAATCTACCATTCCTGTAGTAAATCAAAGCAAGCAGACTCATTAGTCGACGATATATTTTCTGAGCTAGAATGAAAACGACAAAATGCTGACATGATTAACGATAAACGACACTGGTGCGTAGAAGTAGCTCCCGTTTTTACTTAAATCAGTTGAGGTCTTGTTCTAAGATAGAGAGAAGAAAGTAGAAAGAAAGTAAAACTTAGTTTAGTTAAATCGTGATATATGAAAAGTTTTTTCGATATATTTATCACCTACATTAACTCAGTCATTAAGTTTGAGATTTAGAACGTTACACTCTTCTAGTCTTGAGTTCAATCACATATAATTCACAAATATATATTAAACGTATTACTATAAAACAAAATAGAAAGAAGCCTTTAGTAAATTTCATGTTTATTACATTCTGAAACACAGGCATCAAAGTGCCAAATTATAATGCTCAAGTGTCATTTAAAACTATCGAATGAGTTTTAGTGAAGTCATAGGTCAGAATTTAATGTCACAACGCTTTATGGTACACTGTCTATAATACATGACTTCGAACTTCGAAGGCTATCTACAGGGTGAGCCAAAGATCTGCTTTGCATCTTTTCTAGTTTATAGATGCATGCATGTTTATATAAAAAAGAACCAAAAACAATTTCCAGCTCTTTAACACTGTAAGTCAATAATTTACAAACTAAAAGAGGGATTTAATACATTGGATCGCAAAAGATGTATCACGAAAGTATTCGAATTTTAGTGCAACACTAAAAACTAGGAGTCAGATATCACTTAGTGGTTAGTCTGTCCGATTGTGAATCAAAAGGCTCATGGTCAGCTTCCTCTACACTACAAGAGTGAGGATCAAATTCCACTATTCGGTCAGACAGGAGTAGTCCAAGGATTGGCGGTAAAGGTTGTTGATTAGCTGCTTTTTCCTCTGGCTTATAAGTTCAAATTTAGGGATGATTTTGTGACAATAGCCTTGGGTATATCTTTACTCGAAAAACTTAAGATTTAAACAAGCAAACCAAGGGAATGTTGTCCTTTTTTCACGTAAGAGTTGGGTTATAATATAAATGCTGCAAATGCGTTTTTTTTTGTTTTTTTTGTATTAGTGTCTTAATTTTGGGTTGAAACAGTTAAAACTTTCTTTAAGGATCTCAGCTTTGTCTGTTTTTTTAAGGGAATCTTCTAGCACAAGAATTAACATCGTTTTCTTACAGAAATTTTCAAACATTGAAAACTTGAAAAAATTAAACTTGTAAAGTGGATTGTTGTCTGTGAAACCTTCATGTCGAGTTCCTTTTCATCATAGCATGAAATAAACAAATTTTAATTTGTTACGAAAATTAAACAAAAAAATCAAAACAAGTACCACTCTACATCGTAGAGATCCTTATATCTGTACCAGTTTTCTTTTTCTTTTCAATTACTGCAAAATGTGTTCCACTTTTGTTATTTATAAAATGCAACATTTTGGTTTGTTTTATCAAAAGGAATATCTTAAATTTTTCTAAAATTCCTTAAGGGTTTTCAGTATCTCCAAAATACTCTTTAACTCTGCATTAAGGTATTAAGTGTTTATCTTCTGTGTACAGTACAGTGTTACCTGACAGGAATAATATAGCATTTGTATTACGGTAGTTTGTAGTCCACTCTTAACACAAATCGAACTAAACAAACTTTAAAGTGAACTTTAAGTTAAAAATAAACATATTCATTCCTCTTTTTTGCCTAGGTATATTCCTAACTTTTGAACTAGGTCAAATTATAGTACAAGATCAAGATATTTCAATAGCACAGGACAATTTGAGGTCAGAATACGCCTGAATAGGAAAGATTCTTAGACAACAAAGTAATACGTTTGATCGAATGATCTATTTATTCATTCACCCGCTCAGAAGAAGTAGGAAGCATATAAGAAGGCGTCACAGATCTAACTAAGACTTCAATTATTTTCTTGACGTTTAAAGTTTAACATTCAGACATTTTGTTCTTAGAACTGTCACTATTGAACTCATCTTGAATATCATGAATTTTGACAAAAAATAAGATAACTTTTGTACCTATATAATGTCCTTACTTGATTGTTTTTGCAAGAAAATCGGTAGAATTGTACATTCTTTCATGTTACTTTTCATGAGACTATTCCTGCAACAAAGAGCAAAACTCGTGTCAAAACACAAAAACTAATTCAGCAGAGAATATTTGTTTATTTTTGTTTATGGCAAGATTACTAAGGTTAGCTACCACTCCCTAATATTGAATTTCTGACCAACGGGAAGGCAACTGACCGGCAACACCCAGTGTCAACTCTTAGGCAACTCTTTTTACCAACGAATAGTGGTACTAACCGTCACATCATAACGCTTTCACGGCTGAGAGGGCGACCGGTTTTGTTTTCAGATTTCAATACTACGACCCGTAGGTTGCAGGTCAAGCGTACTGACTACCAGTTCATAGCATGCCTTGTAAATAAGTGTACTTTGTTCTATTTGCCATGTTATTTATCGGAGACTAGTACTGATGCTAAATGTACTGACAGATACAGTTCATCCTATGTTTTATGCCACACTTCAATCAACTCCTCTGGCAAAGTGTGCAAATCAGTATAGGTCTTGTTATATTCTATGCTAACCGTCAGAGACTATAATCTCCTGTTCTATATCACAATTCATTAATTAGTCTAGTAGATAAATGTGAAAATCAGTATAAGTCATCCAATGCTTCTTGCAACTCCTCACATTTATTTTTCTGGCAGCGTGTAGTGAAGTGTTCCTGCTACAAAGTGTACATACTAGTAGTGTTCAGACTATGTCTCATGCCACACTTCAAAGTTTTATTTCTTTGATAAAACTGGTAGGTTTGAGGAGTTCTTTCTATATTTCATACTACTGATCCGAGACTATTGCTAAAGTGCAATATATTAGCTGGTAGAGATCATCCTGTATTTAATTTGACACATACAATTGTATTCATGTAGAAAAACATGCAGAAAAAACGTGCAAACTCTTGGAGACCCTCCTACATTTCATACAACTCTCCCAAGAATATTGTTTAAATTTAGTATACTAAGTTGTAGAAGTCATACTTCATTTCACATCTCAAATTGTATTTTGTTGCCAAAGTGATCAGCTCGTGAAAGTCGTCCTATATTCCATACAACTAATCCAAGACCATTTTTGTGAAATTCAGCAGACTCAGAGAGGTCGATTTATATTCAATGGTGTTCACCAAAGACTCTTCCCATAATAAAATATGCTGAAACACAAAGGTTATTCCATGTCACCTCTCTTCACAGTTTAATTTTGCAACACAGTATAAAATCCAATAGAGGCATTTAATGGCCGACGTTACTTTTTAAACGTTTATACTATAATTTCTTTCTTTAGTTTTAGAATACGTTTCTTCCAAATTAACATATTCCTTAGTACAATTAACTCAAAATATAAAATATATTATTGATTAATCGTAGGCATGATCATGAGGTCGGTTAGCTCTCTAGTTATTCTTTTTAATTAGGTAATTAAAGCGAGGTTTGGGCGATTGATATTCGGTTAGTTTAATTAATGACTTATAATCGTCTTATTAATTATTTTTTCATTGCTACGAACATTTAACTAACTTTAACACTAATAGCACTACCCACTGGACTAGGCTGTTGCCGTTGATTTCTCTATATGTTGTAATTCTGTTTTCAGTGATGGTAATGCAACTTTCTAATGTAAACACTTATTATTTGTTTATATAGGTGAATCATAACTACATGGAAGCGGAAGATTAATTCAAATTTTATTTTATTCAAGTATACCTCTTGTCAATTTTCTCTGTATATTTCAACTCTATTTCGTTGTTGTTGTTTTTTGTTGTCTCTGAAAGATGATGCAACTATTGATGTTACAGAGTCTCATGAAGCATTATTGTTCTTGGATTCACATTTTAAATTATATTACTATTTTTCCAATACATTCATTGCCAAATTTACTTGGAATGGATTTTATTAAATATTTCTATTGTAATAGATCTTGATACTGACTTGTATGTACTAGTTAGAAATCAAGGCTGTAATGGCTTGAAAACTGTCTTGATTTTATGTTGTCTGTCGATTCTCTGAATGCACTATGAAATACTTTTCAGGTGCTCATATCAAACTGCGTGATTATAGGTTGTTTTCTCTTTCTTATTTATTGTGTAATTTCTGTGCAATCTACAAAATACTATTCCATGAGGATAACCATTACCTAATAGTTATCTTGATGAAGCCATCTTCTCTTTCTTTGTGTTTCTCTGCTTTAAAAGCCTTATGTATCCTGAAAACTAGTACTTGTTTCAGCTGTTGGGGTGCTTTATTTTGTTGTCTCGATCCTTACCAATATCAACTGGTTTATAGTACATTCTAGTAACAAGAGGAAGGAGTCCTGTTATCCTCATCATAACATCTAAAAAGTGAAGTCCGTTAGATGATTTTTTTTATAGTGCATTGCATGGCTAGATGTTGATTCTTAAACGGGGTAGAAAATAATAGAATATGTCTATTTTGCGTGGCCAAATCATGAGGACGTCATCAAAGAACCTGAACCAGATCTTTTGTTTAAGTTGAAATGCTTCTATGGCATCATCATCATCAAACTCGTTTATGAATAGGATGCTAATTACTAGCAATAGGGACAATTACATTATTATACTTACTTTATGTTGTTACTATACAGACCAAGTTACAATTACACAGAAGGTGCTTAGCTCCAGAATACGGTAGTTTTGGGGGATATGGTAAGCTTGATCAGTGTCGAAATCATTGGGTTGTTCTGTTGCTATTGTTTGCATTGAATTGAGACAAATTCTATATACCTATGAAAATGTCTTGTTGTTAGGGGAAGTATGTTGAAAATGTGCTTGTTGTTAGGGGAAGTATGTCGAAAATGTGCTTGTTGTTAGGGGAAGTATGTTGAAAATGTGCTTGTTGTTAGGGGAAGTATGTTGAAAATGTGCTTGTTGAGAAACCACAAGATGAATTTCTGCATCTGAAATTATTAAAAATGAACAGACATTTTGTGAATTACTTGGAGGCCACATATGTGACAGGTATTGCTGTAATGTATAATTTGATTTTTTAACATTTTATGGTCATAATTCAGTCGAGCGTTTCTTGAGAAATTGGTTGATCTGTCTTTCCATGTTGATTACAAGGCTATTTTTTTGGCCTTGCAAATATATTTGTTTATATTCTTCTTTGTTCCTCGAGATTTAGGTGTTACCTGTATCTGTAGGTAGAAGTATTATAACGATGTTTAACGATAGGGAAATTAGAGCCTATTTTTGTGCTTTGTAACGTTTGGTGTTAGCTTTCTATATTCTGTCTAGATCAGAATGAAATTAATACTTGGGTACTACATCCCAGAAGGAGTTAATTAGATGGTGAAATGTAGAAAAATTATCTAACCAGACATGCAATTTTAGGCCCTTAATTCAATGTTTTCCTTGATAACCATCAAGTTGGCATGTGAGATATTTGATATGACAGCTTTGTGTGTGCAACCAGAAGAGTTGGAACCGTTTTCCAGATCAAGTTACTTTTCAGTATCAGCTCTGTACTAATCTTCAAAGATACCAGCAAGATCTAGAAGTAGCTTGTGGTCGTTTATTGTATTCCCAACTATATTAAAGCAATTAAATCTACTTTATTATATATTTTCGTGATTATGTTTTGTCTGTCTTCATTTTAATTTCTTTCTTAAATGATTTTTTGAGACAATTGTAAACAAAATGACAATAAGGACTGTTTTGTTCTATGTCACACTGCAATCTCTTTCACCTCAAGAAGTCAACGCATAACATTCTATTAACCAAATCAATCGAATCTCTTGTTTTGCAGTAGTAAATCCACCTGTTTGATAACATTCCTTGATTAAGAATAACACTTAGGAATAGTCCTTCAGTATGGTATACAGAATAGCGGATGACATTCTCTATAATGTACCATTATATGGACAAGAATTATACATTCAGTGTGCTATCTCATATTGCTCATGTTGTGTGTCCTTCTACTTCTAAGGAATCAAAAGCAGCAGTAAATAATTTATACTATTAAAGCATCAAGTACGAAGCTTTCTCAAATGTTGTGATATAAGTATTATTTACAATTTCCAAAGAGGTATAATCTTGTATTGATATTTTCTTACTTCTCCCAAATACGAGTTTTCAAGCACTTCCGGTCTTTCATCAAAAACAGAATACATTTCCTGATTGTTTTACAGATTGGAGTTCTCCCTCTTGGATATTTTTCATTCAAGGTCCAACATTTATCATTCCTACCTTATTCACCATTAAAGAATTAAGTCTTCATATATTGAACAAAATAAGTTAAGAATGGATAAATAAATGTTATCTATTTGCAATAAATAGTTAAAAATTCCCAAATTGTAAATAAAAGTGAAATTTAGTGCCACCTTAGGACATAACCACATCACATGGATCAGTCTGTAACATCCCCTGACATATCATCACTTCTATAGTCCTTTCATCATAACTTATGGGGTAGATATATTAAGGTCAGAACATGAAATCGCTGTTCTCTAAACTGAATTGTTGCCTGCACCAAAGCAATTCCCTTCAACTGGCCATCTCAGATACACGTAGTATACCAGTGTCTGATTGCATGCAACAAAGACCTTGGTCCATTTGGGGATAAAGGATGTGATAACTCCCTAACATATCATCCCTCCTACTTTAAGAATTGCTGCAGATATTAAAAGTTGTAAAACTAAGAATTTTTAGGCATGTTATTTACACTTTATTTGTACACATAATATACTATGATGTTGAGCAAATTTTTTGAGAACAATAGTGTCCATCAAAACCTCATGTCAAGTTTAAGATACCTTTCAACACAAGTAAGTTGCTACAACACCCACCCAGATACACTGACCAACTTGCTTAAACATGTTACTCACAACTAAAGAAAAAACTTCATCCCTCTCGTACAAACACACCATGTGTTGGTAAATAACTGCTGCAATAGTAATGCTGCCAGTAGGTAACTGGATGTACTCTGAAAACTGATGATGCTTGGTAGTGTATCTGAGGGTCAACCAGTTGGAGCTCATTGAGAACTTGTTATCTCTGGATCACGTTTTTGAAGAGTTTCAGGAACTACATCTACCATTATTTGCTTACTCTTCTTCGACAATTTGTTTGTTATGACCAGCCTGAACATATTTGCAATTGAAATAACTTCTGTAACATGTCAAGGGTGACTTATTCCTAACATTCATGTAATTTCTTGAAGGTTTATGCAGGAGCTACTCAGTGAATAATGAGGATTTTTTAATGATCTGCTAATGCTATTGTAGGATAAGCCTTCTCATGAAGATGTCAGATATCATTAGCACAAGGAGCCAATAGCTCATTTCTCCATGGTGTCAATTCTTTGGTACAATTCAGCTATGACACCAAGTGCTGTGAAGCATTAGTTCTGTACCATACATATGCATCATCAGGAAATGCATTGCTTTTTCTAGCTCCAAGAAATGGTCTAGTTTTTCTTGATGGTAACCTTAAATGTTGATGGGTTAATCTCTTTTAAGTTGCCAAAGTTTGATGTTGAAAGCAGATACATATGCCCACATTAAACTATTCAACTATTATGTAGAAGTAATGCCAATAATATCAAAGGCACCTGATTTTCGTGGTATCTGGGATAAACAATGTCTGTGTGAACACGGTGCTCACAGTTAAGATTAGCATGTTAATACCTTGCACACATATCACCTCATGGTTCTCTTCCTCTTTTGGCTTACAGACATCCCCTGATGCTTTGGAAGCTCACATGCCAGTCTTAGGACGTTATTGGTTATGCCATGAGTTACAAGCCTCCTAGAGATACACGTGTTACTCCAACTGATAGTAAGGCAACCCTTTCTGGCATACTTTGTCCTCCAGGATTTTCTAACCATCTTCTGGCCGTTGATAGATATGGGTGTAGTTGTAGGAGGTTGATGATCATTAAAAGACCTACAAAGACCACCCCAATTGGTCTAAGAAGTCCAGATGGCACATTATTGAAGCCAGGCCTTGTGGTCACTGTCTTCCAAATCGTGAAGATACCCTGGAATGAGCTACATCAACAGCCTGTAGCTGTAGCTGTTGCTGAACACTCTGAGTCATGGGTCTGCATCGAATTTGGACATATCCCCTAAGTACTTTGTGATCTTGAAAAATACTTTTCCATTTCAACAAAAGGAGGCTCAAATGTTATAAAGAAGAGAAGCGAAACATTATGAATTCAACCCTGCAAAAATTTGGTTTGTTTTGAATTTCGCGCATGCTACACGAGGGCTATCTGCGCTGCGTGGAAAAGAAAATCCTTCACCTTAGCACTAAAACTTAATTAATAACTTACTTAATTTGTGGTAACCTCAGGTAAAGCTTAAAACAACAGATAAGTATAAAGCCCTCAGTGTATAAGTGTCTTAGAATTTGTACATACAGCATTGATAAGTCAAACTTAATTCAAAAATATGAGTAGCACAGTTGTTTCACTTTGAAAAAACAAAACAAAATCATGTGATGCGAGTGAAGTCTTCTTAAAGTATCCTGTTTTTGTGTATGTATAGCTAGTTACTTAATAAGATAGAACTGCACTTAATAATCAACAGGACAAATGTGACCAAAGATAAACAATCACCAAAGTACATCTGGCCAATAACTACCTTTCCTTTGGATTAAATTCGTCAAAGGGGTGTTTTTTTTCGTGCCAAATTGCCAAGATGATCCTTCTGGTATTGCCACTGTTGGGAATGTTTCCTGAGACTGTTGGTCGTCCAATATCTTGTCCACAATCTGGAAATTTAATTTTATGACACTCAAAATTCAGCAATAATAAAAAGCTTTGAGTATAGTTTACTGGTTTTGTCTGATTGAAAGTAATGTTCATGAGCCATTTAAGTAACGTAAGATAAATTCAGTAATGAAACTGAGCTCAAATTGAAGCATAACTTCGGTTTGAAAAATTGTTCTACAAAACTTTTAATTCCTTTCAATATGAAATTCACTCACAATCTGACTTTTGTTAATACCATCAGACTCATGCGTTCATGAAACACAGATTATGTTAATACGACAGCACAGCTGTTGTTGTCAAAATAGTGCATTTTAGATCAAATGATGTTTTGTAAATTTGAAAATTAGGCATGCTCACAAAATTACTATACCCCTTATTTATTTTGCCTTTGTATAACAATCAAGCGTTTACAATTTTTTTGTTATCATTCCTTACTATTCAAGGGTCACAGCACCACGTTAGTGTAGGAAATCCTATTAAGAAATAGAATATTACTGGTGTGTTAAAATAATTGAGTTCTATCTTTGCACTTAGAGCGTCATGTTTAAAACTTATTCACCGGCTAGCAAATATATGAAAATTGTGTGTTTAGGAGAAGTCTCTTTGAAATTACGGTGTCATATTTAACCTTCACAGCAAAGATGTGAAAGTCAGATAATGAGAAGTAAATTTTTTCTTTAAACTAAGGGTGCCATATTTAAAGCTTATTTGACCACCTACCAAAGATCTGAAAGCTGGACTGCCAGGGTAGGGAAAATCTTTCATAAACAAAATCAAACACCAGAGATCAAATTAACCCATATTTTGAAGAACGCTTTTCAAATTTAACAAATTTTTGTTCTCTCTACTGTTTTACTAGAAGAGTAGAGAATTATAAAATATATTGCTATTTTTTCAAAAAATAAAATTAATTGATATTTAAACTTACTGGCTAAATGATGATCTAGTCCCTCTGTATAAGTTACTCCAGCGTGAATAAGTCTGAACTATTAAAGTTTGTTCACCTACAAAGTGGAAATATTATATATAAAATTGTATTTTTGTTTTCAGTCCTAGTTATTTAAAGATACTACCCAGTTAAACAAAAAAAAAATCGGATTAGACTACCATTTGTTTTTTACTTATCTTCCCCTAAACTCTGAATAAACTGGAAGGACTGAACAGACTGGGCGATGAAACAGCTTCACATTTACACTAGTAGTCTGTTTTAAACCGACCTGTACAATTGACCCAGAGCTAAGAAAAAATATTGAACATAGTAACTGCGTTGTCTAAAGATTTAATCCAAATGTCATCAAAATGATGCATTTCTAGGAACGGTATTCTTCAGCGTCTAGTAAGTGGAAGGGCAAAATAAAAATAAAAAGTGCATGTGAATTGAATTTCCAGTCATCAAGTACGATCTTCAACGTGTCATGGATCACAAAGTGTCACAACTAGTGCTAGCTAGTCTTTAGCATGAACACAAGGGGCCACATGGGGTAGGTGGCCTCAGCTCTCGCTCTTCATTTTTTCTCATTGACACTATAAATGGGTGACGTCATGGCGATGAGATTTGTATGTACCCTAAGTCTATTGTCCCTCAAACAGGAAATTCAAGCCACAACGCAACCCGGCTACATGACGCCTTGACAATCATTTAGTCTCGACACCACCGTTTATCGCCACCGTTGAAAATAGAGACATAGAGTAAACCGTTCGCTTTATGTACATAAAACACAATCTGTCTTATTTAACACTCCGCCGTCAATAGCTGAAATATATGATACTAAACACAAACCAGAGAACATATTAAACAAGCACACATACTGTGCATGTTTTTTGTCTCTTGAATTTACTTTTAATTTAACTGGATATTTCTTTTATTTAATGAGTTTCCTTGTTGATTTATGCTTGTTTATTTATACCTTGTTTAATTTTCTTTGACACATCAACAGCTGTGCAGTGTACATATAAAAGAGATTTCCTGTTACTGCTACATCCTCATTTGATACATGGTTTGTATCTAGTGATATATATTATAAAAATGTAATGTTTATTAAATTCAATGTGTCTTGTTATCTTGTGTTTCAGTGACTCACAATGACTACACTAGTGTCATAGTATTTCAAGCTGATTTATATAGCTTCACAGTTTCCCACATTGATTAGCCTAATGTCACAATGTCTCACACTAAGTAACCTGTTATCGGAATGCCTCACACTGATTAGCTTGGTGTCACAGTTTCACATTGATTAGCTATCACCACGATGTCCCAGACTGAATAGCCTAGCGTAAAAATGTCTCATAGCGTCTTACATTCATTAGCCTAGTACCACAATGTCTTACACTAAGTAACCTGTTGTCATAATGTCTCAAACTAATTAATATGGTGACTTGCATAAGATGCGCTGGTGTCGTATTAGGTAATCACGTGTCACAATCTATCCTAAAAATCAGTTTTATGCTAATGTTTATCTTATCAGACCACTGTGTTACTTCAGATAACCCTATGCCACTGTGTATAGTGCAAATTAGCCTTTTATCATAGTTACGTCATAATTTTCCATATCAGAAAAATCTGATATTTCTATGCGTTCTTTTATGGTGTCTAATTCTTTGCAAAATAAACGTATGTCATGGTTGTGGTGTGAAAAAAAAATGGGTATTACTGCGTGTTACGTCGACACATCTTATTTCACGGAATATTTAACTTGTTACAAGTGTATTTTGTATTTATGACAAAGCTACTAAGGCTATTTTCAGCAATTCCTAATTTGTAACTACTGACCAGAGGGAAGGCAGCTGGTCAGCAACACCCTATCATCCTCCACCCACGCTAAGAGAGTGACTGTCATTCTTATAAAGCACTCACAGCGGGGAATATTTTGTGATATCTCACTGATTCGAACCTGGTTCGCTAGCTCGGAATTCCAGAGTTCTGTCACAGGGACAACCCACGCCCCTGATTTGTTGAAAGACAATCATACGTCATAGTTTGTCATGTCACACACACAAAAAAAAATCTGGTGTTGCTGCGTTTCACGCCTATTATTTTAATTTATAATATGTCTTGTCTATTCCAAGCTTGATTTATGTTATAGCTTGTTAAGTTAAAACATTTAGAGTTGCTTTTGTTACAGTGTGGCTAATTGGTTAAAAAGTAAATTCATGTTGCTGCTTCTTGTGTTTGAAGATACAACTATGTCTATGTCACGCCCAATAATTTTCTTTTATAGTAAATCTAGCCCCCCCAGTGGCTCAGCGTTAAGTCTGTAAGCTTATAACGCTAAAAACCGGGTTTCGATACGCGTGGTGGGCGCAGCACAGGTAGGCCATAATGTAGCTTAGTGCTTATCTATTAGTAAAATAGCAAGCCTAGTACGATTCAAAAGCAAATTATGTATCGTCGTTTCAAATAAACCCGGAATTGTTGTTTGTCACACTAACTAGTAATATTATATCACAGTATCAAGCATATCTTGTACAGTGTTACTGGTAAGAAAGAATATTTTGTCACAAATTTCCATCTCAGGAAAACCTGACATTTCTGTTTGTCACGCTATCTAATCTCTTTTTATGATGCGTCTAATTTGTAGGAAAATAAACTTATGTCATAATTTGTTGTACTAGCTGTGTGATAATTTATTGTGTCAGATTCCTCGTCAGTGCCACACACAACATTAAAATATTTCGAAGCAAATAATGTTCAATTTCTGTTGTTTTAGAACTGCCTGCAAAAGCAACATCTAAATACTAAACTTTTACATCTGGAAAACTCAAGTAAAAAAAGTAAACGAATCGGGTTTGAACTTTTCTTTCATTAAGCTTCATAGCATATATGTCGAACAGTTTTACTTTAAATATTTTACAGACTAAATAATCAACAAAAATCATATTTCAAAATATACATTGGAAAACCAAATGGATCGAAAATCGAATTACATAACACCTAAAAGTTTAAAATATTTGTGTGTTAATTGTCACTGGAGTTATGCAGAAGTGCCCTTATAACACTAAAACATGGTATATCCCATTTATAAACGAGTAGAGTGTATAGCTAATGGACATGAACAAAAGAGCGTCTTAATTTTTCGTTCTGAATATGATGGTATTCCTATTCGTAAACGAGATTTTATTATTATAGTGTTCTAGAAAATACAGTTTATCTGCTTATATATGTATACAAATGCTGTTTTCTGTTTCGATATATGAAAAAATGTGAATGGCTTATTTTTATTAAATAATCTCTCTCTTTGTTTCTGGGCCCGGCATGGCCCGGTGGTTAGGGCGCTCGACTCGCAATCTGATGGTCGCGGGTTCGGATCCCCGTCACACCTAACATGCTCGCTCTTTCAGCCGTGGGGGCGTTATAATGTGACGGTAAATCCCACTATTAGTTGGTAAAAGAGTAGCCCAAGAGTTGGCGGTGGGTGGTGATAACTCTAGTCTTAAACTGCTAAATTAGGGACGGCTAGCGTGTAGCTTTGCGCGAAATTCAAAACAAGTACTCTTTGTTTTTAACTATAAGGTGTATAGGAACGTTGGTTAGACATATTATATTTTTCAAACAGAAGCAGCAACATCATAGGAACTAAATGCCCAGCCTTAAGATTTTCATTAAAACGAGTCTGAACTTATCTTTTAAAAAGGTTACCTTAGTTATGCACTTGAAGCTCAGTTTTTGACTGTGTTTGCTACTTTAAAATGTTGTAGTGTAACTGGGATTCCACGTTCTTTTAGTTAGAGGTTGGTACTGCAGTGTGTTAATTTTATTTGAAGTAGACTGTTCAGCCACTTGTGATCATAATTCGATGTGAAATCCTGTACATCATAAGAATATACCACACGACTGAGATGTTAAAGCTGTCTTTGATGTTGTACTTTAAATTGGGCTGTAAAAAATAATTTCATTTGAATTGGCACATAATCCTTAGAAATTATCTTAAACTTTTATGAACTTGAAGCGACTGATTTCCTAAATAATGAAAATAAGGGTAACACTAACTTAGTTATGGATAAGAAATAACACAGAAAAATTAACTTAGGTATACATAAGGAAAAATAAGGGGGTGTTAAGTTAGGTATGTATAAGGAAGAAAAAGGGAACACTAATTTTTTAGATATGGATAAGAAAGAACAAGAACACTAACTTAGCTATACAGAAGAAAGAACAAAGGAAACATTAAGTTAGGTTTGGATAAGAAAGAACGCGAAGAATACTAACTTAAATATACAGAGAGAAATAAAAAGGGGAACATTAAGTTAGGTATGGATAAGGAAGAACAAGAAGGATACTAGCATAGTACATATATAAAGAACGACAAAGGGAACACCGAATTAGGTAGATAGTAAGATTTAATCTTTTCAGCGAAGTTAGGTATCAACGTTTGTTGAGCTCCATCTATTCAGTTGAACCTTTAGGAAGTTAATTCAGTTGTAACTTATTGTTTTGCATGGGGTTAAAGTTCATATTTCAGTAAGTCCTCAGAGCTAGCGCTTTTATAAATCATGTTTATCAAAATCTTATCAAACTGCTTTCAATCCGATGCAAAGCTATTACAAATTCTGTACATTCATCATGTTAGAAAATCACGTAGGTTCAAGAAGTCTTGACAGAAATAAATAAAAACCCTATAACCCGAGCGCTTTCGAAAGGTGGACATTTCTTTTTCAGGGGCAAACAGTTTGTATACAGATATGTAAAAATTGGTTTACAATAATCTTCCACCTCAGAGCCTCTAGCCTAGTTATTCTGAGGTTAGCTGCATTTTATAAGAATGATGTTACACCTCACATGCTACCTTTGACACTACGTATCCACCATTATCAATCGCGATCAGTCTAATACCCGTGATTAAACACTAATACCCAACACTATAATTGAAACAAGCGCGGTTAATCTCAAGTCGCACTAAGTTACAAACGTTCCACAGATGCTTCAACGAACGTGAGCGTCAGCCTCCAAAATCATGTTTAAGCAGACCAAAGACATAATAGTCCGTCGGAGCTGTATTGTGCAACTTAGTAATTATATGGAAGAATGGAATTGTGATGACTCCAGTTTTTAGGCCATCTTTCTTCTGGTAACATACTCTGCTTTCGAGTTGTACCTGAAGGTTTGTGAGCTTTCATCAACTTTTAATATTTCTTCGTTATGTTGTTAACGGTACCACGAGATATGACCAGCTTCATCGTAAGATGTTTTCTAGTTCTTTTTTTGTGAGCACACCGTTTGCTTTGGGAATGAGGACATGGATCCTGATTGGCTTGGGATGTAATTTCGGAGCCTGTTGTTACCCTAAACGCTCTGCTGTGCGAGTTCTTTCGCTTCCCTTGAGAATACTGAATAGTCCGTTGGTTTTGTGGCGCTACATTGTTTAAAAATCTCTATATACGAATATTCTTTCTTGAAAAAACCTGTAACATATCGTTCCAGCCCCACGTCTTGCTGTGCACTATTGAATGATCTGAAATCTGCCGTAAACCAAATATATAAATGCTAAATATAGGTTCACTGTAATAAGTAAAAGACAACCAACAACATTCTTTATATAATTTTATATTTTAGTTTCTTTAGGAACTATTCAAACCTCATAAAATGTGCTTTCATGTGTAACAGTTGACCTGATCACTTAATTACTGATTTTGAGTGTTTGTTTTAAAATAGATTCTTGAAGTTTAGTTTCATAGACCACTGTAGGAACAATGTCTATACATGTCATTTGTTCTTTTTTTTTCTTACAAAATATTAAGAGACATATTAACATATTTTTGCTAACCAGGCCTGGCATGGCCAGGTGATTAGGGCGCTCGACTCGTAATTTGAGGGTTGCGGGTTCGGATCCTCGTCCCACCAAACATGCTCGCCCTTTCAGCCGTGGGGGCGTTATAATATGACGGTTAATCCCATTATTCGTTGGTAAAAGAGTAGCCCAAGAGTTGGCGGTGGGTGGTGATGACTAGCTGCCTTCCTTCTAGTCTACACTGCTAAATTAGGGATGGCTAGCGCAGATTGCCTTCATGTAACTTTGTGAGAAATTCAAAACAAACAAATAAACTTGCTAACCAGGATTACAATGTATCTAGCTTTCTATAGTTTCATATTAATAAGGTCTTGCTTACTACTAAGATTTATTGAAATTTGAGACTCACATTAATCATATTT
The DNA here is from genome assembly GCF_000517525.1 of Limulus polyphemus. Classification (NCBI taxonomy): domain Eukaryota; kingdom Metazoa; phylum Arthropoda; class Merostomata; order Xiphosura; family Limulidae; genus Limulus; species Limulus polyphemus. The sequence continues at coordinate 23,464 of NW_013673333.1, forward strand.
CTAGGTTGTTGTTTTTTCTGTTATTATAACTATGAAAATAATTCTGCCAAGTGATTTGATTTGCTTTTGTTACAGTTAAGTATAAGCTACAGAATGGTAAATCTGTGCTCTTCTCACCACAGGCATCGAACTTCGATTTTTTTTCCTATTGTAAGCCTGCAAATTTACCGCTAGACCACTGTAAGACTGTCAAGAAAACGCCAGTAATATTTGTATTAATAACATCAAGTTGTTGATCTTTTACAGATCAAAAGATGTAAAATGGTTTTCTTTAATTTACCTTGGAAGTAAAACACATTTCAGATTACTTGATTAGGCAGACTTTTCATATATTGTTAGTATGTATTTTGAAACACACACACATACACATATATATATATATATATATATGGCTTTAGTTGAGTAATCCTAATGCTTAACATGCTCGTATTCCAAAATAACCATTAAGATAGACAAAGTTAAAGGTGAGACTGTTTGTGAGACACCTCAGTAGATATGTGAACTTTGTTTGTTAAGAAAGTTCATTAAACTTTCAAAACTTTTTTCGTTGTTGTTGTTTGTTGCATTTCGTGAGAAGTTACTAGAGGGCTATTTGCGCTGGCTTTCCCTAATACACCATAGTGAATTCAACTACCATCCACCACCAACTTTTGGGCTACTTTTACCAACAAATAGTAAGATTAGCCGACACATTATAAAGCCCTCACAGTTGAAAGAACTATCACGTTCGGCGACGTGTTTAGATCCCTTTACGCAGGTAGCGCATCGAGAATTCTAGCTACCAGGAATATTTCCCACATTGATCTATAAATCCAGAAATTTGTTTTATACATGGTTGTGATCTACGAAACTGTGTAGCAGTTCGAAATTGGATAATTTAAGAATAGTTTTATAATTTAAACAATCTTGTGGACGTTTTTATTTCCCTGGAAGACCAGTTTGTCCATGTTTGCTTATATATATATATATATATATATATACTGTTGAAATTGTTTTCGGGAACCTTAGAGGACAAATAAATCGAAAACAAACTAAGCAAAAAGCAAGCCACAAAAGATTTCATTAAGAGATTTCTATCGTCAAGTGTCACAAATCCAAAATGATTTCATATAAGATGAAAACCTCTCCCACAAAATACAAAAATGCATCCTGTTCTTAACTAAATGCCCCCCAGTGGCACAGCGGTATGTCTGTGGACTTACAATGCTAGAATCCGAGTTTCGATACCCGTGATGGGCAGAGCACAATTAGCCCATTGTGTAGCTTTGTGATTAACTACAAACAAACAATTATAACTAAATACGCAATCAAGAATTCAAAACTTCGCAATTTTTTTCAGAGAAAACGATAACATAAATAAATGTCATAAGCAGGGGGACGACATGCATAAGTCTGACATAAAGTTTTACTTTTTACACGTCTCTTAACTCTCCTACACAGTAACTAAAAAAATTATCAAAATTGTACGGGAGGAATGTTTAAATTTCTGCACCGTGAGTTTTTGTCACACCTGGAATTAACATAACTGTAGACAAGCAAGATATACGGTTAAGAAACTTTCTGGTTCTCAGATTGTCATTTAAAATGGGCTTGATCTTATGTATAAAATGATATCTTTATCTCTCCTTACTATTAGGTCGTCAAGAAATTAATGTCGCGTTTTCGAACATTTTCATTAACCACCCCACAAAAAATGTACATCACGTATAATAGTTAAACAAACCGCCTAAACATCACGTTAGTGTAGTCTATATATAATGTGTAAAGTTTAGTATACTCTAATCCCTTATAGTGATGGCTCATGACGAGACACATATTCGGCATGTAATGCTATTTGAATACAAAAGGGAAACAACGCCTCTGTAGCCACAAAGAATATCAAAGAAAATTATGGAAATGTTTTGAACGTTCGTAA
>NW_013673333.1:26099-28470 GCF_000517525.1 Limulus polyphemus
ATGGAGTTGGGTTGGGAAGTTCTCCCCCACCCTCCATATTCTCCAGATATGACACCATCAGATTATCATCTTTTTCGTTCTCTGCAATATCATCTTAATGGGAAAATACATGTAAATGTGGAAGGTGTTAAAGAGGACATGGACATAAATTCAAGGGGCAAATTGTTGCTATGTTTTTTTTAGCTCAAGGCTACACAATGTGTTATCTGCTTTCCGTCCACCGCGAGAAATCAAATACAGCATCTTAGAGTTATCAGTTCGTACGTTTAACGCTCAGGAAACTCGAGGTACAACATTTATTCTGAAAAGAAATATAGCTTTTCTTATTTGCCTGATGACTAAAATTGACGGTTTTTAAACAATTCAAATATACTTTCTGAATTACATTTTCCTCTAAATATGATTTTAATTAACGATTCCATGAAAAAGCAACTAGATAATTAAACAAAAATGACCAACCTGAAAAATTTAAAAAAACAAAAAAGCTCGATAAAAATTCGAGAACTCTACATAAGCATGAGCTTTTTATGGATATAATATACAGAAAGGTTATGCTATCATAATTATGTAAGGTTTGTTATTAATTAGACATAATTAGTAAGTGAAGATTTTTTTATTGCTGGATTTTGTGCACAGTTACACTAGAGCTACCCCTCTTAGCTGTACCTACTTTTGAAGTAGTAGACTACAAGGAAGGCCGCTAGTCAACAACACACATTGCCAACTCTTGGGATACTCTTGTCAGACCGAATATTGAGATTTGACCCTCACTCTAATAACGTACACACGGCCCCAGTGTGTGGAGTGTAATTTTTTAGTGAGGGGGGGGGGGATAACCGAACTCAAATCATGACCCAGGTGGCGATTATAATAATTTTCGATTTTTGATAGATGGAAATTTTGTGCCAAATATTAGGCTTAAAAACCAAGTTTATAAGTAAATATCAGTCAACAGCAAACCACCATTTTCCTTCATATATAACACCTCGCACACTTACCTTAAGTCCATGGTATGCCAGCTATTTCTATCCTTAGGGACTCTATAGGCGTACTTTGATAAAGGTTTCTCACTCTGTCTCCAATGTTATGTAGCTTTTATGGCTTTTTTTTTAATAAAATATAAAATAAATTGATGAAACGTGGTTTCTGTTATATTTCGTCAAACTTCCTTGGTCCTTGGGAATACAAAATGCCTGACCACGAAAGGGTTAAAATCCACTGATAGCAACCTAGTATGAGCTACGTAATTACATATACATATTCAGGTGTCATAACGTAATTCAAGAACTGAAAGAGTGGTAAAATTTCGCATGTCTATCTCCTAGAGTTGCTTGGCTAATCACATGTTTCGACTAAACGTGTTCACATACACACGCAATTGTTGAAACATGTCATTTCGTAATTACAAAATATAAAGCCAGATTTTATTTCTTACGAAGAAATTACTCTAGCACTTTACAATACGCTAGCAGTGAGTTCCAACAAAAATGGTATTGTATAAAGAGCAACAAATGATCTAATAGTAACCGGAAGTTCGCGAAAGTGCGAAACTAATCCTGTGATAGAATATACGAAAACAATTAGAAATTTTATTCAAAAAATATGCTCTAAATGACTTACCTAAAAATGTGTCGCAGATAGTTTGTATTTAAAAATGTATCAGAAGGAACTTATATAAAACAATGTGTACATGGGCATGCGTGGCCTAGTGGTTAGCGAGCCGAACTGTAACTGATGGTCCATGCTTTGCGTTCCATTGCGGCAAAAGTGTGCTCCACAGCTTGGGACCTTAGTCTAGTTATTTGTTTTGAATTTTGCGCAAAGCTACACGAGGGCTATCTGCGTTATCCGTCCGTAATTAAGCAGTGAAAGACTAGAGGGAAGGTATATTGTTAAGCCTCTGGTCGTTTGTTAATTTCCCGTATAATTTCTTTCGGATGAAACTTTAGCGATACAAGTCCTTTCTTAAATAAAACTAGTTTATTCTTTCTCAATTCAACTTTGTAATACACTTCTTGTTGGCTTCTGGTTCATGTGGGGTTCATCTGCTTCATCAGGAAATGTCCTATCATCGGTAACAGTCACATCAGTGGTAGTAACTTCATCAAGGGCTTCACTGTTTCCCTTCTCAAAACCGAGTAGAGTTTCTTCTTCAACAGTGGCTTTTTCAGGTGACACGTCTTTAGCAGCGTCATTTGTTTCATTGTTTACTTCGTTCCAACTGAAATGTCTTGGACTGTGATAATGCCAAAGCCTGTTGGCATGCACCACCTTTGGCTTACCTCGCTGACCACATTTTATTCGGAAAGTCACGTCTGAGAGATGATCCACTATGTTATATGGGCCTTTACATGCAGATGACAACTTAGGA
>NW_013673333.1:29237-31991 GCF_000517525.1 Limulus polyphemus
GTCTGTTCTTGTATTGCTATCATCAAATCTGCTAAGCTATAGTTTTGATTTTGCCGTCTTCTCGTTTCCATTTTCTTTTTTTTTATATCCCACTTCTGACACCAATTTGTTACGCCTCTGGTCGTTTGTTAATTTCCCTATAATTCATTTCGGGTGAAATTTTAGCGATACAAGTCCTTTCTTAAATAAAACTAGTTTATTCTTTCTCAATTCAACTTTGTAATACACTTAATTTCCACAGTCACTTTAAACACACGCTATAATTCACAATGACTCATGCACTTACTTACGGTCACTACCACGCTTGACTCAATTGTCCTTCTTTATCTCTGCCTGTCTGCAATTCAATTCCGATTAATTTGTCTCACGTTATCCGGCGCACTTATATACAGGAATAGAGGGCGCCTAGCACATACTGGATTATTCGTGATGTTCCCCGATCCTTCTAGAATATCATGACGTGTTACCAGCGTCACGTGACTACCGCTGTCGTAACAATATATTCATCACCACCCACCTCCAACTCATTTACCGAAGAATAGTGGGATTGACCATCATATTATAACGCCCCCATAGCTGAAAGGGTGAGCGTGTTTGGTGTGACGGTGATTCGAACCCACGACTCTCAGTCTGCGAGTCAAGCGCCCTAACCACCTGGCCTTGGTGCCTTACATACATTATGATAGTGACGGCAGAATCTGACTATAAGTATTCGATTAGAATAGCCTAAGAGTTGGCGGTGGCCGCTGGTGATTAGCCACCTTTTTTATAGTTTATCAGATAGCCCTTGTGAAACTTTCTTTATTAATAACAGATGTATTTTTCTGATGACTGTTTGTTTTGGGACTTTAACATTCCAACAAATAAAAAGAGGAAAATTATTCACTGGCAAATTCAGTGTCATGACTATAGAGAACACATTAGTATCGACATGTGATGATGCTATACCTGAGCTAACAATAACAATTGAAACTTTTTTAATGTTTATTTTTGATGTATTTTTGCTGCAGACTTCATAATGCATACAATATACGAAATATAAAGGTATTTCCTGACAATTTTGTTGAATTATAAGACACTTTCGGGGACATTTTTTCCTTGGGGACAACATTCCTCATCTGAGGACGTACGGTCACCTTATATTATAACGTACTCAAAGGCACAAGTTGTGAATGGTGTTCAGTGGCATTTAGCGAGCTCAAACTTTGGACCTTACGATCCGCATACTGGCACGCTATCAACTAGCCCACACCCAGCCCTCATCTAAGCACATTCATTCAATTTGTGGAGAGTAAAAGCATTTTGTATTTCACTAGTAAAAAGTAATTTACCAGCAAGGTGGAAGTAAAATTTTTGTGACGATTGTTTCTTATATAGATATTCATGGTCTTCCAACTGATGATGAGCTCTTGAAAGACTCTGAAAAAAAATCTCATTACTGGTGAAAATTTTTTTGTATTTTTTTTTTTTTAGTCTCATAGTACTTAGTTACGGTGAGAATTACACAAGAGCTTATAACGCTACAAAATTGGAATTCCATCCATACAGTGGGCACAGCACAGGAAGCCCATTTTGCATCTTTATGCGAGAGCTTTTACTTTCATTTTCACACTAAATATATTTTGAAGTGTTTGAAGTATGGTATATGACCATCACAGATTTGTGATACTTTATACACTCACCATTTTTATAACTCCGCCGTTTCAAAACGTGTTACCACGGGCCTCACTTTCAGGGTGTATCTTGAACGTTTGGACGTTATCTTCCTGGAAGAAGAGTGAGTTTGTAAACAATTATAAATAGATGTTCTGGTGTTGGTGTAAAATTAGCGCTATCTCCTGGGGTCGTTAGGTTGAGATATTTTTATTGTTAGTCTTACGATAAATATATCGTCTCCTAAAATTTTTCGAACCAAGGAGGTATACAGCCTAACTTCATAATGTCGAACAAGTCCTGAAATAACTTTTTTTTTTCTTATTACTAAGTTTTCTTTATATTACTTGAAGACACTACAGTCATACCAGTTCCCATTACTTAATATTTTTTGTATTTCCAACATTGTCATGAAGCCTTTCATTGGTTAAAAAAAAAACAAGTTTTCATTACGCGGGAGATCTGAAATGCAACTTAGAACTATTAGTTAAAGGCTTTTTTTGAAAACCATTTTAACTTTGTTGAAATTTTAAGAACACGCCAAATGATATGTTCCAAGTGTCTTAAGTTTTGCTACAAGACATTAATTATCGTTCTGATTTACGAGGATCATGCGACAAACTGTGTTCCAATTTCATTGCTTAAGCTTTACTGTAAGAAAAGTATAAACCAGAGTGAAATTTCAAGTAACAAAAGCTCGATTTTATTTTGCATTAGGTTCACATTGTTGAATTTTCGACAAATTCTTTGTGCATCACCCCCTAAACAACAACAAGAATTCTTCAACAATACTCGCCAAATTCACATAAAAGTCACTATATAACTCGAGCATACTGCATACTTGATCATATAATTACAGACAAGAGGCTTCCAACAAACAATAACATAGCTTTTCAAAATTATTTCGACAAAAATCATAAAATGTCGGTGGAGAGTGCAAATTGTTACTAAATATACACAAGAACAAAAATTGATATAATTTTATAGCATACAACTCATCTTTGATATAACTTTAGCAAATAGCCCAAGCACAGAAGACACCTGCAAGGTGATTCCAGAGAGCAAGCGTAATATATGAGACGATTTGAATTGTTCATTATA
>NW_013673333.1:32481-35154 GCF_000517525.1 Limulus polyphemus
CACAGAAGTCATCTGCAAGGTGATTCCAGAGAGCAAGCGTAATATATGAGACGATTTGAATTGTTCATTATAAACAATAATATTGTTTTGTTAGTGAAAACTATTTTTCAATTTGTGTTCAGACGATTATTTGATGTAAACATATTCCAATGCTGAGATACTATTATGTTATTATTATTAATTTGATGTAGAGTTCAGCTTACTAATAAGAGTATTATTTTGTAAAAAAAAAATAACTGTTTATGTTCTACTTTAATACAACATCTACATTATCTGCTGAACAAAAAAAGAAAATGCACTGGAAAGCATACATAAAACGATGTTAAAAGAGGGCGCCACGCTCACAGTTTCTTTGCTTATCGATCTACGTCATCATATAAATGTGTATGTTTGATATTTATACCGGCAACTTAGCTCGAAGCAATATGTGATAACTGAATTTCCAAAGTATATTCTACTAATTATTACTGTTGTAGATTTAACATAACGTTCGAAATTGTTAATTTTCATACCTTTACTACATCGATCTATTAAATCGACGATCATATAGCGCACAATATCAAAAATGGGTCTTAACTTGACTACCAAGTAGCACGCACATACGGTTTTTGTATTCAGCACACGAAAATTGGGTGATATATCATTTAGGTATCATCAATCTAAATAAGTACAAATAACGAAGAAAAAACTACTTTAAGAAAAGTTTCAAGTGAACATGAGTATTATGAAATTATTGAAAGACGGAAATTAGTATGATATGGAGTTGTTTCCCAAGCATATATTTTAAGCTCAGAAAAAACAAGTTAAATTATCATATGGACCAATATTATCAGCAACTTATCCACTTATTACTGCTTACTTTAATATTGTTACGTCTCTGTTCTCGTTTGTTAATTTTCCGTAGAAATTATTTCCGAGAAACTTCAGCCGATACAAGTCCTTTCTTAAATAAAACTAGTTTATTCTTTCTCAATTCAACTTTGCAATACACTTATTTCCACAGTCACTTTAATTTAAACACATGCTACAATTCACAACTATTCACGAACTTTACTTACGGTCACTACCGCTCACTCGACTCGATTAACTGTTTCTATATCTTCAATCTCTCTATCTGCTATCCCAATTCCAATTAATTGTCTCGCTTTATCTGGTGCGTTTATACACAGGGATAGAGGGCGTCTAGCAAATACTGGATTATTCGTGATGTTCCCCGATCCTTCTAGATACTCATTACTGTTACCAGAGTCACGTGACTTTCACAGTCGTAACAATATCTTGAATTCAAGTGTGAAACATTTACAGTCTTCTGGTGTGTGTCTTGGTTAAAGCAATAGTCTTTAAGAAGACTCATAATAAGCTTACTTCTAGATTTAAGATTCGAACGTGTTTTGGGTTGTTGCTTTTTTATTTAGAAGCAGAAGCATCATAATCAATTTAAGATCACCTCGGTTGTATTGTGAATTAGTATTTAACTCCCTCCCCTTTTTTTTCCCACGGTACGACTTTAATCCTAACTAGTTTGGGGGCAGCTGGTATTTTTGTAAGCCAAGAATTTTTACACCCGAGTGGCTGGCCAAGTCGGCAACCATATAGAACGATTTGATATTTTAATAATGTAATCAGTTTACTTCCCTCTAGCCGTATGCCACATAATAATTTGAATAACATTTAAATTATTATCTTTCAATACTAGAAACTTTTAGAAATTAAGCACCTGTTTTAATTTATTCTTTTCTTACTGTGGTTGTTTATAAGAAAAGCAAATAAGTATTATTATTATTTCGCTGATTTTGAATGACTCCTTTTTCTTGACTTTAAGAATGATTGTGATCTATTAAACTATGCATTTGCTTATTTTTACAGTGCATTTAAGAGGTAGAAACTGTTGCAAAACATAGCATTTAATAGTTAAATCATGAATAACAATCTAAAGTCAAAATGAATTTAACCTACCTCCTCAAAAGAAGCCCTAACTTCTATCTAAAGGAATATGGCATATTTGTTCCATTTTTAAAAAGTAGGTTTGGTACTGTCTAGCTAGGGGGTAATAATCTCTTTCGGATGAAATCCTCTGGATATAGATAAGAGAATAACTCTTTCAGGGTGAAAATATCCTGGTGTGGTTAAGGGGTAATAATTTCATTCATTTGGTGTATCTGTGGAATAGTAATTCTTTTCGGCAAAATCATCCTGGTCAAAATATATTCATAAAAATAAAAACATGGCACCTAAAAGTTTGTAAACTTGTTTAAGTGCTCTACACACTCCACAAATGTTCTAAAAATCTTTCTTTTTGGTCCGTTTTGTTTAAACATTAAAAATTACAGTACATGTGCTTTTTACATGCTAACACAACAATGAGAAATTACGATTTACTTACTCACAGTGTCGATGAAAATGAATTATGATCCCAAACACTACGTTGGGTTAACCTTTTAGTATAAATCATTATTCAGTCAATTTATTCTGTAATCTTGGACCGTCCTTCCCGATGCCATCATTCTCCCCAAACATTCTAAATGCATGGTCTACAGTTCCTCTTGACGCATTGACTGAGTGGTCACAAGTAAATAGACACCTAATTTATCGTCATTTAACTGATTTATGCTAACTAATTTGTGTTCACAGAGCACTATATAAATAAAAAAAATGGTTCGCACACTAATTATC
>NW_013673334.1:0-8075 GCF_000517525.1 Limulus polyphemus
GTGTGTCTGATGACAGTCTGGTCTATTGATTACTTCTGAGTGTGTCTGATGACAGTCTGGTCTATTGATTTGAAGCCTAACTCGATACGCCTGAAGAAGAAAGGTCCAACTTTCAAAAGCGTTCGGGTTTTTATTCATTTCGATGAATAAATGGAGATTTAAGTCCTATTTAGAGAATAGAAAACACGTTTTCCACGTACATTAACGATCATGCTACAAACAGTTTCGTGATGTGTCTTATTCTGAATGGCATAAGTCTCTAAAGTCCCACAGAAACACGCGTGCGTAGGCTTTAAAATATGGCCGCTATACATACTTGGACCCTGGTTTACACAAGCTACTGTATTCATATATACAACTCAATATAAACACTCTAGCGTTCCGTGTGTCGCTTCATGTAAGCTCCTTAAGTCTGCCTGAACACACCTAAATAACGTTAACTTTATCTCCCCCCCCACACCTTCCCCGCCTCGTTCTGACAACTAGTCAGTTAAATGTAATCAATCCTCATCTTCCCGAACACTCCTTCTACTCCTTGATATAGGCCTTTATAAGTCATTACCGAGGAAAGTTTAAAAAAGGTAAGACAAGCTTGGATTCAGGTATTGTGTAAACATAACTATCGTTGTGTTTGTTAACAGCGTTCCTCGCCTTGCACTGAAACTTTGAAAAGAGCGTGTGAGTTTTTCTTTAATTTCTTTGATGTTTTACTAGATGGTAACTATAGAAGGTGTGGAACTTCTATTTTAACTTTCATCCGACATCCACGAAGTACTAGTCTAGTGCCGACGTATTCTTTCGTTAAGGTCGACAATTTTAACAATATTCAAGAAGTTGAACTGATGGAGGGGTCAAAGTTAAGTCAACAATATTCAAAAAGTAGAACTTATAGAGGTAAGTGAACAATATTCAAGAAGTTGAACTTATAGAGGTAAGTGAACAATATTCAAGAAGTTGAACTTATAGAGGTAAGTGAACAATATTCAAGAAGTAGAACTTATAGAGGTAAGTGAACAATATTCAAGAAGTTGAACTTACAGAGAGGTAAGTCAACAATGTTCAAGAAGTTGAACTTATAGAGAGGTAAGACAAAAATTTTCCAGAAGTTGAACTGATGGAGAGGTCAAAGTTAAGTCAACAATATTCAAGAAGTTGAACTGATGGAGAGGTCAAAGTTAAGTCAACAATATTCAAGAAGTTAAACTGATGGAGTGGTCAAAGTTAAGTCAACAATATTCAAGAAGTTAAACTGATGGAGTGGTCAAAGTTAAGTCAACAATATTCAAGAAGTTGAACTGATAGAGAGGTCAAAGTTAAGTCAACAATATTCAAGAAGTTGAACTGATAGAGAGGTCAAAGGTTGAGATAATAAATTCTATTTTTTAAATGATTATGGTTGTGTTTATTATATCCTTCTAATAATTAATAATTATGATAAACTGTTTATTAATATTAATGTCAAATCCTGGCCAGGTACTTGTTAACTGTGTTTTAGTAAGTGTTGAATAAATTGTTTTTTTGTTGTTGAACCCTGATTGTAGCAGCGTTACAAGATATATCGACAGTATTTAAGAAGTTAAAATGATGGAGAGGTCAAAGGTACATGAAGAAATAATAATTAAGATTTGTATTAAAACACATGAGTTTTATAAACAAAAACGAACTTTATAGCCTTGGTCGAAACGTCGTGCCTTATAGGTTAGCGTTACGGACTTCATGTCGAAAGGTCCAAGGTTCACGCTGCTGAATCCCCCTCCACACATTCGGTTGTGAGCACGTTACAAAAGTGACAGTCAGTCCCGTTACTCAATGGAATGAGTTGAGCAAAGCTGCTGCCCCTCCCTCTGGTCTGTAGCTCAAGAGTAGAGATGGTTATACTTGAAGTCAAAGAATCTCTGACCCGGCCGTTTAGTCATAATTTATACCCTTGATCAGTAGTTCATTTTATATATAATGTCGTGATTACAACTTAGTTTGGAACATCTTTACCAATAAACAACTGAAACAGTAATTTAGTAGTACAGAGAAGAGGGATGAAGTTTTTGTATACCATACTTTCTAGTCTTTCTCTATCTTTTAAAATAAACACTGTGCCCGGCATGGCCAGGTGGTTAGGGGACGCTCGACTCCCAATCTGCGGATCGCGGGTTCGAATCCCCGTCACACCAAACATGCTCGCCTTTTCAGCCGTGGGGGCGTTATAAAGTGACGGTCAATCCCACTATTCGTTGGTAAAAGAGTAGCCCAAGAGTTGGCGGTGGGTGGTGATGACTAGCTGCCTTCCCTCTAGGCTTACACTGCTAAATTAGGGACGGCTAGTGCAGATAGCCCTCGTGTAGCTTTGCGCGAAATCCATAAGAAACAAATAAACGCTGTGGAATCAATCCACTGAACATGGATATTGTCGAACGTCGGGGTTTTGTTTTTTATGAAAATCGTCCTTAATATGTTTCTTTTTGATTATTTTGTAAAAATAATTAGAAGTCAAATTCACCTAACGATAGCAAATTAATAGATTTATTCAGTAATGTTTGCTACAGGCTAAATTCGCTAATAGGCGTAACTTCATAAACACTGTTTCAACAGCAACTCTGAAACTAATGTACGCCTAACTTTCAAATAAATTACTTGTAGACTTTCCACGATAACAAACACTGATTAACTCACTGACCAACAGAGTCACAGACGAAGGGACTCTCACTATCTAAATCACTAAACAGTAATTTACTGAATAATACACTCAATATAGTATTTATATTGTACTCTTATTACTACATACTACACGAAGCTTCTAGAATCTATAGACGTTTTAACTTTCAAGAAATTCCTAGATATTACATTATCACGACGTAAGTACTAGCTCCCTCTAGAAAACATTAATAATATAGCTTAAACAATGTAACATAAGCGACAGTGAACAGTGACAGAGAAGGTAGCGTATGATTGGACAAACATGTACGAGTTGTTATTCTGGTCTGTATAAGTTGTTTTGAGCATTTTTTTTCGTCAAAACGCACATACACACCTGTTTTGTATAAAATGATGTGTTTTTGTATAATATTTTGCAAACAGATCAACGGTTTGTTCAGACAGTTTTTCTGTACTTGAAGTAGAGTCATGCCTCGTCACGTGCCAGAAGTTATAGGGCGTCAAATTGTTCGACTATCTAGAACAGTAGGGTACCCCAAGTTTTCTGTATCCAGAATCTTGAAACTTTATCGGACTACAGAAAACTTTTGTTCCAGGAAAGTCTAGTGGTAGACGCCGAAGAACTACTGCCCGAAATGACCGAGTTTTGATCAGGTTAACGTGTCAAGGTCGAAAGAAGTCTTGCAACACCTTACCACAGGAATGGCATGAACACATTCATTCCAGTGTATTCAGAAGAACAGTAAATAGGAAACTGACCAAACAAGGTTATTTTCCAAGAAGGGCTATCTGCAAACCGATATCAACCAGAATTCACCGCCGTCACTGTGTTACTTGGGCAAGACAGCATGCCAACTTAGAGTTAGGACACTGGCGACATGTCATCTTTTCAGATGAGTCCTGTTTCCGGCTTCTTAAAGCCGATGGTAGGATCCGTTTTCGTCGTTTGCTTGGAGCACTGTCTTTATCACAGGGAACACACAGGAGGTGGTGCAGTACATGTTTGTGCAGCTATTCATCATGATGGAAAAACTTCTCTTCATATCCTCCATGGAAACGCCAATGGTGCCTCCTACAGGCATCACGTGGAAACGATATTTCTGCCATATGCTAGGACAAGGTATGCCATTAACTTTGTGTTCCAGGATGACAATGCCACTGCCCAAAGTTCGTGCATTTACAGGATTATCTCGACCAGGAGAACGTTACATGATTGCCATGACCAGCAAAGTTTCCAAATTGTAATCCCATTGAGAACTGCTGGGCAGAACTGAGCCGGGAAATTGCTAACCACGACTTTAAACCTGTTACTGTAGCTGAGTTGCAGCGCCTTCTAGTGACAAGTTGGGATGAAATCATAGTGGATTACATCAATAACCTCATCGACAGCATGCCACGTCGTCTTGCATAAGTAATTAGAGTACGAGGAGGTCCAACCAAGTACTGACTGTTTAATATGAACTGATATAAGGTTACAGATGCTATTTATAATAATTTGATGTTATATTTTGTCATTATATTCGTTTTAGTAAGGTTTTGTTGTGATAGGTGAAACACTGAATTACACACCTTTCTACAGGTGTTTGATAAAACTGTTTGCTGTTCTAATAAATCGTTCATGATGTTCATAGAACCTGTCTCATTATACAGATTACATATGTAGATGTTTAATTCAACATGCATTTATTAGTGTGACAGCACTTAGTGTATTTGTATTCTATATTAATAGTAATAATCTTATTTGTTATAAAATATGCAAATATTTTGGCCAAGACCGTAGACTGATATGTAGTTGATTCTCTGTTCACGTGTAGTGTGAGTAGTCAATTACTGAAATAAAAAAAATCATTATTATAACATTTTTATTTAATTTTAATTTTCGAAGCACAAAACTAAATTGAATTACAAGAAACCTTACTACAGCATAGTAAGGATACAGGTGAGTGGGGAAGCAAGTAAGGTTTTCACTGTAAGTTAGGGCGTGTACATTCTTTGAGAAAAGATCAACCCTATAAGTAATGGAGGAACACCTTCGATCATTTAAAGTTAGTGTTTAACAAGTTCTTAGTGCAAGATTTTGAACTGGCGTTCATTAATTTACCATGATAGAATTATAGGTGGAGCCCGATGAAAATAGCCCCATTATTTATTAGTATAGATGTACTTGTACAAGATAAAAATAAATATAAAGGTAGAGAAGCACAAATCAGCAGGTTTCTAACTTGTTTGTTGATCGTCTGTGTAAGACGTTATGATTACAGGACTAGCGACTGTGAACTGTTCATATTTTATTTTTACTATGTAAGGTAGCGACTGATATGCCGTCACGTACTCTAAACATTCATTTACTGCAACAATAAAAGAACAAAGTTTTTTATCACATTTTATCTATTTATGCGCTCTTCTAACAGGTGTCGCTAAATCTAATGTTATTTGCGCATGCGTCGCAGCCTTAGCCTAACGGTTATCTTACTGTTACTTCAGTAGTCGGATCATTAAAACCGAAACAAACAATAAAAACGGCGTTAAAAAAAACTGTTGTATAGGCAATCAGGATAACAAGTTTCGTTTAGATTTTAATATTCATGAACAAAATTAGAAACTGAATTTAAAAGAGTAAAGAAAGTAGTCATTCTCACGATGAAGAACAAATAAAAGTCCAGTGTGAACGAAGAAGGCTTCAAGAAAGTAATTACAGATTCTACCTTTCGATACACGTTTTTCGTTTATATAAGCAATCTGTAATAATTAGTTTACTCGTAGTTAGGCCTTCACCAGTTTGAATAAATAATGTCTACAGCATCTCCATCCTTGTTTCCTTACTTTTTTTACGATTTCTCCTTCGAAGTTTTTAAATTCCCAATTTTCTATTTGTCTTCTTTGCTGGCTTTTTAATACTCAACTATGGACAAAGGATTACTTGATATGGTAACTAACCTTATACATTGTAATGATAATAAATATAGCTAGTATTAAAAGTATTAAAAGCTAGTATTTAAAGCCAATAAATATGCTCAACGCACGTGCGTATCTGACCTGATTCTATCTCATTTAGTGCTGATGTCCATATACAGGTGTGAAGATGGGCTCGCTTGACATTCTGTACAAGGATTCTGACCTGGAAGCAACTTTAGCCTTCACGGTTTCCTTCACTAGGTGTCACATCGGACATTGTAACACAAGTGGGCTTGCTTCCGTAGCACAAAGTTACAAAATTCGTCATGTTGGCGACAGGATCGTTTGAAGCTACACTCTCTCATACACAAACATATACGAAACTGCACACGGTATGGCCACCTAGTGGCACAGAGGTATGTCTGCGGACTTAAAACGCTAGAAACCTGGTTTCGATACCCGTGGTGGGCAGAGAACAGATAGCCCATGGTGTAGCTTTATGCTTAATTTCAAACAAACAAAACACACGCACACGACGGTTCATGATGATTTACTGTAGCTATTGACTATTTGATCGCATTAATTCAAGATGTGAAATGTTAAGCTGCAGCTGGAGATTGTCATAAAGATTTTACTGAGAATATAGTAAGCATTTATAGTTCCTGTGTAAATAAATTATCTATATATAATGCATATCAATGGGTAAATATGTGCCTAGACTAAGAAACAATCTCCATTAAGCGCGTATAAAATTTTACCAGTAGAAAAGCAGCCTTTTCAAATAAAACATATACGTCTAAAACATCGCTTTAAATAAATCTTCGTGACTTTTAAAGTAATTATTTTACGAATGTATGTAATAAAATTTAATATTATGTGTATTGATTTTCTTTTTCACTCCTTCACTTCATACATAATATAGGGGTTGGCTCCCAAAAGTCACCGATTGTATAATGTACAAAGCATTGAGTGTCTACATGTTACAGTCATCTAATGTTCATCTATTATTGGCTGGTAATTCCCGTTACACCCTGTACTTAAGCTTTTTAATAATAGTTCTTTGTAAAAACTCTAAGTTTAAGGGGTAATGATAACATCGTTTACACTAGAATTATGATGTTTTTTAGCTTATGTAAAATATAAAAGAAACAAATAGACTTTTCATTACCAATACGACCTTCACAGTACCTTATTTAGTATTCTACAAACGGTTTAAGTGCAATATATCAAACCGTTTTTGTTGTAAGCTGGCAAGTGAATAATAAGAAGAAGAATTACAAATTGACAGTTTGGAGCGGATTTTTTATTTTCCTTGTAAATCTAACATGCGTGTTTTTTGTACATTTCATATGTGTACAGTCATAGTAGTTAATAGTAGAGGTTTTAAAGTGTTGTTTGTACTCAATATTTACTGTTTAAGGTGCTTTATTTCCCGAATCTACAATTAGAATTTTGAACACTTTCTTGGGATCCGGAATCATGAACCATTATCGTGGTTCAGCATTCGTAACCACAATTTCACCTTTTCATACAACAATCACCTAATATTACCTATTTTACCTTTATAGATGACATGCTAAGTTTAGTGTTTTTTACCTTTACCTACTTACATGTCTCTTATAGATAACTGTGATATGTTTAGTATTAATTACTTTTATCTACTACACGTCCCTTATAGACACCTTGATATGTTTAGTATTAATTACGTTTATCTATTACACGTCCCTTATAGATACCTTGATATGTTTAGTATTAATTACTTTTATCTACTATACGTCCCTTATAGACACCTTGATATGTTTAGTATTAATTACGTTTATCTATTACACGTCCCTTATAGATACCTTGATATGTTTAGTATTAATTACTTTTATCTACTATACGTCCCTTATAGACACCTTGATATGTTTAGTATTAATTACGTTTATCTACTACACGTCCCTTATAGACACCTTGATATGTTTAGTATTAATTACGTTTATCTACTACACGTCCCTTATAGACACCTTGATATGTTTAGTATTAATTACGTTTATCTACTACACGTCCCTTATAGACACTTTGTATGTTTAGTATTTAATTACGTTTATCTATTACACGTCCCTTATAGACACTTTGATATGTTTAGTATTTATTACTTTTATCTACCACACGTCCCTTAAAGACACCTTGATATGTTTAGTATTAATTACGTTTATCTATTACACGTCCCTTATAGACACCTTGATATGTTTAGTATTAATTACGTTTATCTATTACACGTCCCTTATAGATACCTTGATATGTTTAGTATTTATTACTTTTATCTACTACACGTCCCTTATAGACACCTTGATATGTTTAGTATTAATTACGTTTATCTATTACACGTCCCTTATAGATACCTTGATATGTTTAGTATTTATTACGTTTATCTACTACACGTCCCTTATAGACACCTTGATATGTTTAGTATTAATTACGTTTATCTACTACACGTCCCTTATAGACACCTTGATATGTTTAGTATTTATTACTTTTATCTACTACAC
>NW_013673334.1:9015-11991 GCF_000517525.1 Limulus polyphemus
TATTTATTACTTTTATCTACTACACGTCCCTTATAGACACCTTGATATGTTTAGTATTTATTACGTTTATCTACTACACGTCCCTTATAGACACCTTGATATGTCTAGTATTAATTACGTTTATCTACTACATGTCTCTTATAGACACCTTGATATGTTTAGTATTAATTACGTTTATTTATTACACGTCTCTTATAGACACCTTGCTGTATTTATTACTTTTATCTAGTACACGTCTCTTATAGACACCTTGCTATATTTATTACGTTTATCTACTACACGTCTCTTATAGACACCTTGATATGTCTAGTATTAATTACGTTTATCTACTACACGTCTCTTATAGACACCTTGCTGTATTTATTACTTTTATCTACATCTCTTGTTTAGTATTTACTACCATCAAATACCAACGCTCTGCTACGAGATTTTAAGGTTACTCATGATTCAGAGGCCTCAATGTATCAGTCAAGCCTCTTCATTATCATAATTACTTCTTTAGCTACCCCAGTGCGCCAATTCTTTAATTAATTTGTCTGTCGACATTTCCCGAACGTAATTAAATTCAACTATTTTTACAAGTTTAATTTAGCTTCTCAGATTCGTTTTTCTTTCTTCCTGTTTGTTTGTTTTTTTTATTTGAGTTGTTTTTCATCTCCAGTATTCCCTGATTCATATATTTCTTCCAGTTGTTTGTTGCTGTTTCCCAAACTTAGTTGAATTCAACTTTCTTGAAATTCCCAGATTTGTGTTTTTCTTTTCCCATGTTTGTATTGAAAAACAGTATTTGGGAGAAAACCTCCACATATTCTTCATTCAGTAAGTGAGAGTTAGGAAAAAAACAGATAGGATAATTTTTCTACAGACCTTCAGGATGCAGAATTATGGGGCTACAAGGCAAAACTAGGGCGCAAAAAAACGGGTCACAATTTTTTTGAGTCAAATCTAAAAAGTAATAACCAGGTGCACATCCCCAGAATCCCTTTAGTACGCGTACATATTTTCAGGTCTTTGGGTTTTTTTTCCTCTTTGAACTACTGCTGTCACACACACACCCAGACACGCTCTTTACTATTACACATTACTTTTACCTACTACCCCCTCACTTATAGAAAATTTACTGTGTTTATTTATGACTTTTATCTACTACACCTTTCTTACAGCCAACTTGATATGTTTAAGATTTATTACAGTTGTCTGCTACACGTATGTTATAGACACGTTACTATGTTTAGTATTTATTACCTTTGCCTGCTACACGTGTCTTATAGACACGTTACTATGTTTAGTATTTATTACCTTTGTCTGCTACACGTGTCTTATAGACACGTTACTATGTTTAGTATTTATTTTTTTTGCCTGCTACACGTGTCTTATAGACACATTACTATGTTTAGCATTTATTTCTTTTGCCTGCTACACGTGTCTTATAGACACCTTACTATGTTTAATATGTATTAGTTCTGTCTGCTACACGTATCTTATAGACACTTTACTATGTTTAATATTTATTAGTTTTACTACACCTCACTAAGAGACAATTTACTCTGTTTTATTTCTGTCTTTTATCTAGTACTCATCTTTTATAGACACTTGCAACCTTTATTGTTTATTAGTTTTATAGAGAACTTGATATGACAACACTTATAGACAACATGCTATGTTTAATATTTACTAATTTTACCTACAATATGTCTTTTACAGACAATTAACTACTTTTATTGTTTACTAGCAAAAAGTACACACGCTCAGCTGAGAGGTTCTATGGTCTTCTTATTATTCACAGTTTGTTTGTTTTGTAATTAAGCACAAAGCTACACGATGGGTTATCTGTGCTCTGCCCACCACATTATTCACAGAAGCCTCAATGTACCAGTCAACCGTCTCCATTATCTTAATTACTTTTATACTCATTTCTTTGTTTGACTTGTCTGTTGCCATTTGTCGGACTTAATTAATTTCAACTCTTTTTAAAAGCAAATAGTTTTAATTTAACTTCTCCGATTTTTTTTTCCTGTTGTTTGTTGCCGTTTCCCAAACTTAGTTGA
The DNA here is from genome assembly GCF_000517525.1 of Limulus polyphemus. Classification (NCBI taxonomy): domain Eukaryota; kingdom Metazoa; phylum Arthropoda; class Merostomata; order Xiphosura; family Limulidae; genus Limulus; species Limulus polyphemus. The sequence continues at coordinate 11,064 of NW_013673334.1, forward strand.
TGTGTATTTCTTTTCCCATGTTTGTATTGAAAAACAGTATTTGACAGAAAACCTCCACATATTGTTCATTCAGTAAGTGAGAATGAGAATAAAATATGATACTTTTCTACAGACCTTCAGGAAGCAGAATTACCGGGCTTAAAGGCAATAAGGCATACAATTTGACAACTTTTTCTGCATCAATTCTGAAAAATAATAACACACCCTCAGAATCCCCTTTGTATGTGTGCAAAGTTTCAGGCCTCTAGGTTCTTTCTTCTTCGGGCTATGGCGGTTACACACACACACACACACACAAACAGGCTCTATTATTATTATTATTATTATAGACTAGCAAAAGTACCCAACCCGGCTTCGCTCGGGTTATTAGGTTAATATATTGTAGATGACTATGTCAGTGTGTGTAATCTGAACATATTTTAACATAAAAGTATATCGAACATACTTTTGTTGCTAAACAACATGACATAAAAGTCATTGTTGGTATGCATTGTTACCAAAACGCACTGGCTTTTCTATATATTAGCAGTTGTTAAAAAAAAAGAGGAACCACTTCTATATGTGGCTTTTCGCTAGCTTGCCTCATAAAAAGATGCGCATGGGATTGGAGAAGAAATAATACCCAGGTGCACATTCTCAGGGTCCACTTGGTATGAGTGCATTTTTTAAGTTTCTAGTTTTTTTCTTTTGGAGCTATGGCGGCAAAACGAACTCAGATACGCACATACGCATGCATGCACGTGCGTGTCTATCTGTGATTTCTATATGTAATATAAGGAACCACCACTTTTCCATGTATTTTTTCGCCACCTTGCCTCATTAAAAAAATGCGCACGCGCTTGCAGGTGGATTAGATAAGTAATACCCAGGTGCTCACCTTCAGTATGGGTGCAAAATTTCAGGTTTCTAAGTTATTTCCCCATAGACC
>NW_013673334.1:12973-18341 GCF_000517525.1 Limulus polyphemus
TTTTAGTCTGTATTTGACAACATACCCCCCCCCCCCCCTCTCAACAGATTATGACACAGGGCGATTATCCGATAAATACTACGTAACATTGACTAATACCCATTCCCCTTCCTTTGATCCATGATCCCGGTACTAAATCTATTAATATCCAGGCAGTTTAATATTGTGGTTTATGTTATGATGTTTTATTGAAAAATGCTCTATTGCCTTTGCTACCAAAATATTTCTGTAGTAAATGCTTTATGATGCTAAAATTCTCCAAATACACACAGCAACCCTTGTAATGTATACTTGAGTTATGTAATATTTAATGACCTGTTTTTATTTTCAGCACATTTCAATTGTTATAATACTCACAAATCTGCAACTGTCCTCTGTGGGTAACTGTGTACGAAACATGGCATAATTCATGCTACATTTAAACTAAATTTTTCAATAATGTGTAAGTGAAAACGTGAGAATATTTCGTATTTTAAGCTGTGTTTACTTGAAATACTTCTGCGCCAAATTTACCGTTGCCCCCAGAATGTGCCACGAAATGTCACACTACAAATTAAAACCCATGGTCAAATAGGTATACAAGACCTGAAAGCTATAATACTATAGAATACTTACTAACAATTTTTGACAGTAAGCTTTGAAAAAGCAATAAAAAATAACCATTGGAGTATACTGGCTAATGCTAAATAAAACAAAAGATATACGGATTTTGTTTTTCAGTTATACGTTGGAAACACGTAATCTTCTACACACTCTGACGGTCACGATCACAAACTAATACGAAAGCAGCAATTCTTTCACGCACACACTCACAGACATATATTTATTTCCACTGTAGGGGAAAAACAAATATAATAAATCGACCGATAAAATCTTTCCTCTCAAACGATTCGGACAAAATATGAACTGAGAATTTTCACACAGAATGACAGTCGATCGCATACATAACGCAGCGTGCATTTTATTCCTGTGACATATAAAAAAACATATTTTTGTAACTAGCATTGAAATGGCTCAGAAATACACTTGTCCCTTTATCAAAGCTTTAGCCTGCTAGATGATTATTTCCATATTCACTGATTCGGAGTTAGGTTTACAAAACAGCGCCACCAATCTTACAGCTGCTTAGTTTACAATATCTATAATAATAAAAGATCGTGTCTATGTGAAATTTTGCACCCATACTAAGAGGACCCTAACGAAAGTACCCAGCTTCGCCCAGTTATTAGGTTGATATATTCTAGATGAATATGTTATAGATAATTATAGATGCCAATATACGTCACATTATCTAACCTATATAAAAGCCAGTGTCACGTCATACTTCATATTAAACTTAAATCGTTTCTGAATTAAGGTATTTTCTGTCATATCATCAACGTTTTTAATAAATAAAAAAACCTCTTTAATCAAGCTATTGTTGAAATGCATTGTTATCAAAACGCACTGGCTTTTCTATATATTAGATGTTGTTTTATAAGGAGCCACTTCTTTTCTATGTGGTTTTTCGCTAGCTTGCCTCATAAAAAGATGCGCACGCACGTGCGTGTCTGTCTGACTGTCTGTGATTTCTATTTGCAATATAAGTAATCACTTCATTTCTATTTGGTTTTTCTCTAGCTTGCCTCATTATGCACGCACATTGATAAGTAATAATACCAAGGTGCACACTCTCATGGTCCACTTAGTACGGGTGCAAAATTTCAGGTTTCTAGATTATTTCCTCTTGGAGCTATAACTGTCACATATTCTTTCTATGGTTTTTCGCTAGCTTGCCTCATTAAAAAGATGTGGAAGCGCACGCGCACACATACGTGGATAAGTAATAATACACAGGCGCACACCCGCGCACGTTAGTATCTGTCTGTCTCTATGTGATTTATATTTATAATATAAGGAACCACTTCTTTTCTATGTGGTTTTTCGCTAGCTTGCCTCATTAAAAATATACGCACGTACATGCATAAAACACATATGGATAAGATAAGTAATATACACGTGCACACCATCAGCGTCCACTTAGTATTAGGGCAAATTTTCAGGTGTCTATGTGTTTTCCTTTGGAGCTATGGCGCACACACTTTTTGTCTATGTGCTTTTTATCTAGCTTGCCTCATTAAAAAGATGCGCGCGCGGGAATAAGATAAGTAATACCCAGGTGCACACCCTCAGTATGGGTGCAAAATTTCAGGTGTCTAGGTTCTTTCCCCTTGGAGCTATGGCTGTCACACTTCTTTTCTATGTGGTTTTTCGCTAGATTTTTTCATTAAAAAGATGCACACGCGCATGCGCACTCACACATGGATAGGATAAGTAATACCCAGGTGCACACCTTTAATATGGGTGCAAAATGTAATGTGTCTAGGGTCTTTCCTTTTGGAGCTATGGCGGTCAAACGTCTTTTCTATGTGTTATTTTTGCTAATTTGCCTCATTAAAGATATTACTTATCCACGCGCGTGGATAAGTAATAATACCCAGGTGTGCACCCTCATGGTCCATTTAGTATGGGTGCGAAATTTCAGGTATCTAGGCTTTTTCCTTTTGGAGTTATGGCGGTCACACACACACGCACACAGACCTACAGACACATCCATTTATTAATATAGACTTGCGAAAGTACCCGGCTTCGATGGGGTTATTAGTTGGATTTTTTCTAGATGACTATGTCAGTATGTATATTCTGAACCCACTTTAGCATAAAAGTATAATCTATATACTTTTGTTGTTCCTTTACGGGATGTGGCCTGTTTATAAAGGTAACCTTCCCTCTGACTTGTCCTCAGATTTTAAACTTAAATAATAAAAACTAATAATAAAAAACAAATATCTTTAATTAAACGAGCCTCTAAATTAGAAAACAACAAATATATTTTTTTCAATTTTGAAGTTTGTACATTTCATTTTATACTTTTAGCACATATCCTCTTAACAACAATATTAGGTTATACTTTTATTGCTAAACAACAGGATATAAAAATCATTGTTGGAGTGCATTGTTACCAAAACACACTGGGTTTTCCGTATATTAGAAGTTGTTATATAAGAAACCACTTCTTTTAAATGTAGCTTTTTACTAGCTTGCCTCATAAAAAGATGCGCATACGCATGCGCGTGGATAAGAAATAATACCCAGGTGCACATCCTCAGGGTCCACTTAGTATGGGTGCAATTGTAAGTTTCTAGTTTTTCCTCTTGGAGCTATAGCGGCAACACGAACTCAGATATGCAAATACGCATGCATGCACGTACGTGTCTGTGATTTATATTTGTAATATAAGGAACTACTACTTTTCTATGTAGTTTTTCGCCACCTTGCCTCATTAAAAAATGTGCCCGCTCATACGCACATGGATAAGATAAGTAATACACAGGTGCACACCCTCATGGTTCCCTTAGTATGGGTGCAAAATTTCAGGTTTCTAGTCTCTTCCTCTTGGAGATATGGCGGTCACATATTCTTTTCTATTTGGTTTTCCCTAACTTATCTCATGAAAAAGATGCGCACGTGCAATCGCACACGCACATAGATAAGTAATAGTACCCAGGTGCACACCCTCAGGGTCCACTTAATATGTGTGCAAAAATTCAGGTTTCTATATTTTTCCCTCTTGAAGTTATAGTGGTCAGACACACACAGGCACGCCTTTTTATTATTATAGATACGTCTCTTGTAGACAACTTGCCATGTTTTGTATTCATTACTTGTTTCTACTACACGTGTCTTATAGAAAGACAGCTCGCAACGTTTACTATTTTCGTGCTGATTAATGAAAGAATCTTCAGTAAGTCACTTGTGTCTTATACTTAGTTATAAAAAGTTTTTCACGTGAGGTGATTAAAATCATTACGTGTATTGAAGATAATCTCGTAGTTTTTATATAAATAAACAATTTTTTTTGTCACAGAAGAATCGTATAGAGATAGAGGTTAATAAATAAAGGAAAAACAAAACTATGTGCACTTCTGTTGAAAGAAGTCGTCTTCTTGAAAGGTAGTTTTTGAAAGCTATAGACATACCGTGAAATGTAATTTGTAAGAAAACCAACAGGGGGTCATTTGTTCTCTTTGAATCAATCGTATTTTACCGATGCAACAGGTTTTATGATACCGAAAGATACCTCGAGGGAAAATTATTTCGACTGCGTAGCTAGCTATTTTCTTATTTTTAAACTAATTCAAGTATATCATAAAGGAAGCCACCCCCAATTCCCGCTCAAAGACGTATAGACCTTGATCCCAATCATACTATGCGTATAATGATAATAATAAGAATTACCCTATGTAGGCCTAGAGCTGAAACATGTCGCGGTACATTAAAAATAGTTCCGAGAGCTAGTTTTTCACCTTGTTCCGAAAATTTTTGTTATATTCGAAATTATTTTGAGTATATATATCGGTTTTTTAATATATTGCTTTGAATGCTGTCAGTGTTTATATTTAAAAACAAACAAACAAACCTGAGATCACTTTAGGCTAATACGGTCTTATAAAGAATGTTTTTCTATATACGTTTAGTGTTGACAACTATACATCATAGAATAACAAATAAATGGCTTTATTAAAAAGCTTAATATTTTAATTCACGCCCTCCCCCAGTGGCACAGCGGTATGTCTGCGGACTTACAACGCTAGAAACCGGGTTTCGATACCCGTGGTGGGCAGAGCACAGATAGCCCTTGTGTAGCTTTGTGCATAACTGAAGCCTTATATATATATATGACTTAAACCAGTATACGTTTATTTATGAGAAATTGATTTGTAACATAATATTTTTTCGTATTGAACAAAGAGCAAACAGTCCATTGTGTAGCCTTTGGCTATAAAAACAATCCAACTAAACAAGGAACAGAAAACTACATATTTGTTAGCTGCGTCCTCTATTAATAGAAAAAATAAGTATTTATAACAACATTGTAACAAGCCTCATAATACACACGCGCGATAAAGGTGAAACTAAATCTCGACTAAACACGTGTTTAATCAGTAAATCTTAAAACTATTTTTTAATTTTCTATATGAACTCAGTTGTCATTCCTCTAGCCTAAAGTAAATTGAGTGAAACTATACAAATATAACATAAACCAGTATACGTTTTTTAAGAGAAGCTATTTTATACAAGACAAAGAATAAATATTATTGAAGGACTCACAAAATGGTTAAGAAATTACAAGTCACGACTGGAGAAGAAGAAATTTTTACAACGCAATAAATTTTATCAGTAGCGTCCTCTGGTAATACAAAACCTAATTAGATTAATCATTGAGTAGGACGTGGCATAAACATTATTATAAAACCTACTAACAGTTGCGAGAGAACATTGAACCTAAATGTTGACTAAACACATATATACGTAATTATTAAATTTT
>NW_013673334.1:19274-20903 GCF_000517525.1 Limulus polyphemus
TATTGCTTTGAATGCTGTCAGTGTTTATATGTTTGTTTGTTTTTTTTTAATTATGCACAAAGCTACACAATGGGCTATCTGTGCTCTGCCCACCACGGGTATCGAAACCCGGTTTCTATCGTTGTAAGTCCGCAGACATGCCGCTGTGCCACTGGGGGGCGTGGTTATAGTGTTGTAAATAGATTATTTATGTTATATACATAATGATATGAAACTCTGCTGGTCGTTTCGTATATTTCTTGAAATGTAACCAAAATATTAAGAAATGGAACGCTTATTTTTGCATGTATTTGAAGAAGGTTACCTGCATATTTATGCCATTTTTTTAAAATTATTTCACTGCAAAATTTTAAATAATTTAAAGGATATAATTTTTATTTTTTACTGTAATGTTTTCTTTTATTTTAAAGAAAAAACCAACAGAATTCCGTTTTCTAATATTATCACAATATTTCCTAAATCCTATATAATATTTTGCTAAAACTGTTCCTCCTGGTATCAAAAACTTTTTATATTTAGAAATACAATCGCATGGCCAGGTGGTTAGGGCGCTCGACTCTCAATCTGAGAGTCGCGGGTTCGAATCCCCGTCACACCAAACATGCTCGCCCTTTCAGCCGTGGGGGCGTTATAATGTGACAGTTAATCCCACTATTCGTTGGTAAAAGAATAGCCCAAGAGTTGGCGGTGGGTGGTGATGACTAGCTGTCTTCCCTCTAGTCTTACACACTGCTAAATTAGGGACGGCTAGCGCAGATAGCCCTCGTGTATCTTTGTGCGAAATTGAAAACAAACCAAATACAATCGCTCTGGTTTCCTTCTTATAAAGAGCTAAGACTATTTCATAGCATTTATAAAATAGGCTTAAAATTGGTGCAATTAAAACTATATTATTTACAAATATATGACAACATCTATAGGCTATAGGCCACTTGCAACACGTAATTACTTAACCGCTGGGTAAATAATTATAGAAAACACAGGGTTATTTAACATCACACACTCAAAGAAATCATAAAAAGTGGATAGGTAAAGAAAACAGATCATTAGTGTAATGCTCTTAATACTACGTGTATAAGTAGTGTGGAACTAATTAGCGTTATAAGACATCGTAAAGATTATGAGAATTACCCGTAATTGATTGTTGCAGAGTTGAAAAGGTTTTAATTCGCACCATGCAGAAGACGAAAAAAAAAATAATAATGGCAATCTTACCCGCATAGCGCTTGTTTTAATTGTAGTTTGTTCATTTTCTGTCTAACTGAAAATAAAACGTGTAGGAATTTGTTGCTAGGTGTCGTTTGATTACGGTTACCTCAGTAGATGAAGTGTGATTGTATAGATAGAAATAGTTTCTAATGATTGCCCCGTAAATGAATGGACTTGCTTTACTTGACTGTTTGTATATTAATCTTCATGTTGTAGATGAAGCTCTAATTATTTTGTAATTAACTTCTGTTTTATTAGACCCCGTGAAAAGTCAACTTTGGATAATGTCTTCACAAAAGTAATAAAATCTTTTACTATTACGTAACGTGCCAAGTTATTACTATTACGTAACGTGCCAAGTTATTACTATTACGTAACGTGCCAAGTTATTACTGTTACCTAACGTCCCAAGTTATTACT
>NW_013673334.1:21527-36648 GCF_000517525.1 Limulus polyphemus
TAACGTGCCAAGTTATTACTATTACGTAACGTGCCAAGTTATTACTATTACGTAACGTGCCAAGTTATTACTATTACGTAATGTGCTTAGTTATTACTATTACGTAACGTGCCAAGTTATTACTATTACGTAACGTGCCAAGTTATTACTATTACGTAACGTGCCAAGTTATTACTGTTACCTAACGTCCCAAGTTATTACTATTACGTAACGTTCCAAGTTATTACTATTACGTAACGTCCCAAGTTATTACTATTACGTAACGTCCCAAGTTATTACTGTTACGTAACGTCCCAAGTTATTACTATTACGTAACGTGCCAAGTTATTACTGTTACGTAACGTGCCAAGTTATTACTGTTACGTAACGTCCCAAGTTATTACTATTACGTAACATATTGTTAGCTATACAATCGTTATTTAGACGTTTCAACTAAATTCTCTTCCTTTCTTCTTCTTTATCACTTCATACATACAGTCAACATTAAATACATACAGTCAACATTAAAGACGTTCTAATGTATAATACAGAGAAACAAAGAACCTTTTCTAAACGGTTGAATGTTATCAAACATTTCTCGGCATTCTTGGACAGTTGTTGTTTAATGAATTAAACGCAAAGCTACTCGAAGGTTATGTACTAGCCGTCCATAATTTTGATGTGAAGAGACAAGAGGGAAGGCAGCTAGTTAACACCACTCGCCGCCAACTCGCGGGCTCCCTAATCGATATCGAATAGTGGTATTTGACTGTCACTCTTATACTACACCCACGGCCACAAAGTACGAAGCGCAGTTTTTTTTTTGTGTGTGTATGGTAAAAAGGCGCGAACCACAGATTTACAGTCCGGCAGGCTAGTCACTAAACTGCGCTCCGCCCTTCTTGGAATGGAACTCATGATAATAGCATTTTTCAAATGTAAATAATCTTAACCGCCATTTGGTGATTCATAGTTTCATCAATACACCCAAACCTAAACGAAACGTCTGAAGCTTAACATCTGTGTAGCTCACGGGGGGAATCCATTGATAGCCTAACCTTGTTCATTGAAACGTCTGAAGTTTAATATCTGTGTAGCTCACGTGGGGGAATCCATTGATAGCCTAACCTTGTTCATTGAAATGTCTGAAGTTTAACATCTGTGTAGCTCACTGGGGGGAATCCATTGATAGCCTAACCTTGTTCATTGAAATGTCTGAAGTTTAATATCTGTGTAGCTCACGGCGGGAATCCATTGATAGCCCAGTGTGTAGCTGACAAATAGTAGAAGCAGTGGAAACCGAAAGCTTGTGGGTTTCGACTATGTGCTTATCGGAAAATGCCTTAACCAACTTAAGTTAGAGCAAATCCAGAATCTCTCTATGCAAACTTGGGAAATTCGCTATTCCTGTTAACTTAGTCGACTAAACTATCTATTTGGCAGGTACTGTCGTGTTTCAGCCGATCTCAGTTTGAATATTTTCAGGCAAAACTTGACTATATTTAAACGATAATTTGACTAAGGACGCCCATTAGATAGCTAGCTGTCACCAGAAGGTAATACAAACAGAAAGTCATAAGTAAAAGGACACACACAGACCGTGATAAAGCGAAACTCTACTATGATAATGTTAAAACAAATCACATTATGATTTACAATTTTTGAACTGAAGGCTAGGTTTATTTAAAATCATTATTAGAACATTATTTAACTTGAACGTGTTACATATTAATATCTACCTATTTATAAACACCTAGGATCGGTATGGCCAGGTGGTTAAGGAGCTCGACTAGTAATCTTCGGGTCGCGGGTTCGAATCCCCGTTCCACCAAACATGCTCGCCCTTTCAGCCGTGGGGGCGTTATAAAGTGACGGTCAATCCCACTATTCGTTTGTAAAAGAGTAGCCCAAGAGTTGGCGGTGGGTGGTGATGACTAGCTGCCTTCCCTCTAGTCTTACACTGCTAAAATAGGGACGGCTAGCGCAGATAGCCCCCGTGTAGCTTTGCGCGAAATTCAAAAACAAACAAACAAACAATACAAACACCTTACGGGCGAAAAGGAATATCTTTTTCATCATCAATATAAAAAAATGCGCATTAAATAAAATGTATGTAAGCGATTTATTAAATATAATAATAAAGCAAAATATCACTCACAAGAATACATTTGCCACCAACTCATTTTATCCTAAGAAGTTTCGTTCTTTACATTGTTTTCATTTGTAACAAAAGAAACAAAACTTGCGATTAGCAATTTAAAGTCAACGACGTTGAGTTGATCTTCACAATTGGCCCAGAGCCAAAAGTTCTTTGTTTCTGGCCTACCATCTATGTTTCCTTTGTTATTTGGCAACTACCGTTGTTTTCTTTACAAGTGTCGGAGATTTATAGACGTAATTAACACCTTATACCCGACGTTCCATAGCAAAAAAGTACAATGTTAGTTTGTTATTACAAAGTGGTATTGAATGTCTTTTCATTTCACGAATACCACGTGGTTGATTAACATTGGTAATTATATTCTATGGTGTAAAAACTTTATTCATGCTAATTACCTTCTTGATTTGTTAAATAAATAAATATATGTATAACATCTGATATTTTTAATTAATTTTATTAAAAACTACAAATGGTGTCGGTGTTCGTAAGAGTCTCCTCATATACCCTATCCTTTAAAAGTCCATTTACCCAACAAATATCTACAACAATGAGTTTATAAATTCTGGCACAGTGCCAACTTTTCCATTAAGTTTGTGATTTGTGTTTCTTCATTATTTTGTGTTGCTTTTCTTTTATATATATTTAATTTTTGATGATCTGTTATAACAGAGTTTATTATCTAGGCCTAATATCCATCTAGGTTATGAATAAATTGGGTTTATCAGCATAGCGTGAGTAAATAGGTTTTGAAATCTTTTACAAGTCTCTCTAAATATATTTATCTAGTGTAAAAATATTATGATATTTAAATTTATTATTCCTATCATAATTAAACCGCAAATAATATAATATTATGGAATTGTTTATACAGTGGAAGGATACACATTTATAGCGGTATAACAAAAGTTTTATATTTTTAGAATAAAATGAATACGGTGAAACGTAACCAATAGTTTAAAGAGGACTTTCAAGATGGTGTTCAACATTATCAAACCTTTAAAAAAAGACGAATTTCCAGCCAAGATTTCTTGGAGGATAAAAAGACTTTTACCCGTGACCCATGGTAATGTTCCCGTTTATAGGATGTTGTGAAAACGATACATTCCTGCCAGAAATACTGGAGCTTAAACATATGGAGGTTTAAATAATTCAAACATTGATTTTAAGTATTCTCGTATATCTGTGCTGAAGAATTAGTCATCGTGATACTCAGGATTTTTTAACTGCTCAATTATATTTTAACTACACAATTATATTTTAACTGCTCAATTATATTTTAACTACACAATTATATTTTAACTGCTCAATTATATTTTAACTACACAATTATATTTTAACGACTCGATTATATTTTAACTACACAATTATATTTTAGCTACACAATTATATTTTAACTGCTCAATTATATTTTAACTACACAATTATATTTTAACTGCTCAATTATATTTTAACTACACAATTATATTTTAACGACTCGATTATATTTTAACTACACGATTTCTTTGTTCTCCTGAAGAAAAATAGTCAACTATTCGAAAGCGCTCGAGTTTTAAGTTTATTACACTTTATATATGATCCTTTGTGCTAACTCTTTTATCAAGATTAACCACACAATTATATTTTAACGACACAATCATATTTTAGCTACCCAATTATATTTTAACTGCTCTATTATATTTTAACTACCCAATTATATTTTAACTGCTCAATTATATTTTAACTACACAATTATATTTTAACGACACAATTATATATTAACTTCATCATTTTTAATACATGATGCCTTATTGTACCACCCCCAGTGGCACAGCGGTATGTCTGCGGACTTACAACGCTAGAATCCGGGTTTCGATACCCGTGGTGGGCAGAACACAGATAGCCCATTTTGTAGTTTTGTGCTTAACTTCAAACAAACAAACTTATTGTACCTTATATATTCAGGCCTAGTAACAACTGATCCAAAAAATAAAGAATATTCTAGTAAATACATTCATTTATCAACTCTGGAATGGAATTTAATAATTTTAAATATGTTTTTTTTATATTTATCCACTTGAACTGACTTATAAAGGTGAATTTTCAACTGCACAAATAGTGTTACAGGTGTACAATTTGTGATCAACTGCACACTAGGAAAACCCCTGGTGATAATGACTGACAGCGTAATATTTTATCAAATATAAAGTGGGTTTACAATGCAGAGAAATTGTTGAGATATTCATATATATATGTATATATACATATATATATAACAAATTACTAATTTTTTGATATTGTGTACACAAATGTTGACTTTTGATTATACACACAATTTTTTTAAGCACGATTTACATATTTGCTTCTAGTGTCCATTTATAACTAGCCCATCTTATCAATTTCGTAAATTATCTAACTGATCAACATATGTTTCATGGAAGAGATTGTTCATTATTCTTAATTACTGTTTCCTCTTATCAGAACTTACTAACGATAGTAATATGTAGTAATCGTAAAAAATATATTTTGCTGTGCCTGTACCGTACTATTTTCTGTGTCACGTTTCTTACGCGGAATTATTTCCGTATCAACACTGCTGCGTAAAACGGCCTCAGTGTATTATCCGCCATTTGATCCGAACAATCGAGGGAAGCCGAAGTCCGCCTGATTGTAGGTGTTATTGTGGTGATTTCGTGAGTTTATCTCGTCTGATCCACCAAGGATAAATATTATAAGCAAGAAAATGTGATTTAGATATAGTGTTTTATGGCTTATTAAACTGTGAAGGATATATCGTCATGGAAGGCGATTCAAAACGCCGAAATCAGAGGAACCGCCGACGTGAGAGAGCTGTGAGAATGCAGAGGCAGAAGCAGGCAGCACAGGGTCGGGGTCTGGGCGATGCTGCTAATGGTGAGGAGGGGGATGAATCCCCCACTCGCCTAAAGCCTCAACGACCCCCAAATCGTAGAAAAAAAAGTAAAGAGCCAATATTTGAAGAGGATATAATTGATGGATTTTCAATTCTCAGCTTTAGGTCGTATGAGGACATAGAGGTAGGGGTTTGGCTCATATCATATCCAAGTACTAGTATAATACGAAAAGTAAAACCCGTGATTAGGATTGTGACTTCATCCTTCATTGTCTAAACACAAACCATTTCACACATAGTAAGAAGGTGCAAACCTTGAGACAAATGTAAAAAGTTTAAGTATTTTACAGTGAATCGTAATTAGTTTACTGAATAATTAATATAATTCTGTTGTTCAGTTTTGGAAATGTTATAATCAGTTTACTTCACACACAAAATGGTAATTTATACACATTACCCATTTCAGTTATTAAAAACCAAAATCTGTTTTTAAACTAAGGTTTTTCTATATTGATTGCCTAATACTTAAACTAGTGAAGCACCATAAAATTAATGTATAGCCCTATCAGAGTGAGTGTTGTAAAATAACTATACAAAGTTATTTTTATCCATTTTGTTATAAAAATAAAGCAAAGCTACAAAATAATGTAACTTAACAAATCCATTGTTTGGAAGACAGTAAAGAGAATGTGGAAATAAAATGTAAAACGTATGTTTCTATTTTACATAAGATACAATTTACTAATACTGTTTTATGTCTTGAAAAATCAACAATAATAGTGTATGTCCTGCTTAAAAGATTAGATATGATAGATAGGTGATTATACAAAATTTGTGTATTGATACAAGTTTATACACAGTTTAAAAAGTATTTGAACTTGATTATAATTAAAATAAAACTATTTTCCTAACAAAACTCTTAAGGATAGTAGTGTTCAATAATGGCAAGTATATGTAGGGCTAAGCATATAATTGGAAGTTTATAGTTACTACATTATTGGTTTCTGCTGATTGCTAATTTGTTATAACTTATGACTAAGAAATTTTTAAATCTTGGAATGTAGAAACCTGCAAGTTTGTCTTTCCATGTAAATTGCTAAATTTTGAAGTGATTTTTAGTCAATAATAACATTTTTGCACTTGATAGCCTAGAAATAAAACTTATTACAGAGCAACTTCCAAAGCGAGCAGAAACTTTATTTTTTTTATTCATGGCATATTTGTTGGTTTGTCATTAGAATTATACTACAACCTTTAAATAATGGTTGATCTACTCTTGTGTTAAAATGTTTTCTTTTACGCCCACACGGGAGTTCCAATGTTGAGGTTTTTTTAATTCTAAGTTTTCTCTGCTTAGTCATCATGTAGAGTATCAGGAAGGTAAACTAGATTAGAACAAATACCTAAGAATGTCTGAATTTTTCTGAGATCCTGAATGTGTAAACTAATATATGTGTCGTCGTAACTGTATGTTCTATATTTTTAAATAGACATATTTCTACCTTTATTTCTTCCATTATTTAATCAAAAATCGTAATACATAATAGAACTTGTATCTTATTTTACAATTTAAGTACAACGGGTTCAATAGAATCACGAATGTTTACCTTTCTTTTTAAATTACAATTCTAAGAGCAGAGAGGAATGTTTAGTAATATATCAACCACACTATATATGTCATATGCCAATGAGGCCTTTTGCCCATTATTTAGGGCTCATCAGATCAGCTAGGATATGATAGACATAGTAGCGGTTTAGATGCTATATATATCTTCTATTTTTACATGATTAATACCAAATTCAGAACACTTAAAGAATTTGAGAAAGTTAGTGGATAGCTGGTCAATGAATTTTTATAAAAGTAATATTTATACTTCAAGAAAGTAGGGTTATTGCTTATGTATACGTTACGATCCTTCTTCATTCACTGTACATTCATGATTACTTCTGCTGGATTAAGAACAACTCGGATATCATGCACGTAAAGTAATTGTATCACCACAAGAAACCTGTATTTCTTTCTTCTTAGGTTTATCCACAGTTACTGACTGATGAGGGATAGAATTCTCCCCTCCCTCATCAGTCTGAGTGACATGTAGCAAGTTGACCTCTTGCATCTGTTTTTTTTCATCAATATTCATAACTTTTTTTATGAGGGAAGAGATTGGTAGTCTTTTTATTTTGAGCTCGTGGTTTTAGGGAAGTATGTAAAATGTTTCCTTCTTTAAACATCTGAGGATTTACATATTTTATTTATTGTGTACTTTTAGAATTTTTCATGACTAAAACAAGCAGTAAAAGGTTTTCATTGTCTGAAGACAGTTGAAAAATCTTGGCTGCTCTGATATATATAGTTCTCGTACCATTCACATATTAACTTCTACAAATAAGATGGCTGTTCATCAATTAATATGACAGTTAATTTATTCAAATATAGAAACATGAGGTGAGGTTATTCTTTGTTCTTTTCTTAATACAAGAAATCTATAAGAAAAATAATTCTGACCTTTCATATTGACATTAGCAGTATTTATATCAAACAGCAAGACAGACAAATTCCAGATATTTGGTGAAAATTTTTTTGCTAATAGCTCTCTCTTAAGAAGAAACTAAAAAAAATTATGTCTCACTGATAGGAGCTGTTTTTGTATGTTAAGTAGCAACTTATTATTTGATGTTTTTTTAACAGTTTTTTGCTCCCTCGAAAAGTGAATAATGAACTCACAAATATAGAATATTTAGAGTTGGGTTTCTAAATGTGCAACATTTAGAAAGATCGGTAAAACATGGGATAAATATTTTACTAAAAGTTAAAGCAGATGTTGGATTGACCTCTGTCTTATTTCATTCTGCATGGCTTAAATACATAATGTAATAAGGAGTGATTAGTAATTCTGTTTATCATTTGACCGATGTGACAGCTCTGTGGCAGTAAATTGTACTTTGCTTATTCTCACACTCTTAACGAATACTATGTATCTTCCTTGATGTAATATTATACAAAAAATCATATACATTCTATGTTATTTTGCACTGGATAAATCTAAGTTAACTTTCATACTTAGTACAGTACAAGCTTGTTCTCAAGGTGACCTTCTGACATCATGCTTGTTCACATGTTTAAAAATGAAACATTTCGATGTTTGCTTAAGCTGTATACATATATGGTTTTGGTTGGCAGTAGCAAAAACAATATTCTCATTAAATATAAGGCCTAATTCAGAGTGTTTTAAAGTACCGTAATCAGTTTTGAATTCCCTAATGTAGAAAATAAATTGTCGTCTTAGAAATGTTGAAGTGAAGAGTTATCCAAATTATTTAAGAAATTTCATTGTGGAAAAATTTTAAAACATTTGAATTTGTTTTGACTGAAATGACGAAGAAGTAAGGGCGAAATATTATTACTAAAATCAGATAAACTGCCCATTGACGGTATGTTTGAGTGATGGAAAAATGAGGTTGGAAATACAGTCTTAGTGTATAAGTTTTGGATGTCCAGATCTAGTAAAAACTAGTTTTCTGGTTGTTATAAATATATATATATAGTTATTTATCTAATGGCAAAGTGTGTGCTGTTTAGTAGTTTGGTGAATTCAGTAGTAATCGTGTTTAGTTAAACTGATGTCTTAAGTTCAGTTTTATGTTTCATTATTCATGTCACCACCCGGGGATTATAGATATTATATCCAAAACTCATTATCACATTTTGTATCTGTTCGATTTACTGTTATTAATAGACTTGACAAAGAATGGTTATTAATATATCATGTAATCCACCAAACTGTTAGATTACTTTTCTGTATGTGTACGATAATTCAATGTTTCAATCTCTTGATGTTTCTGATCAATGAAAGAATTAAATGATTTGTAGAAAGACCATTATGTTTACTGTGTTCTGTTTCCAAAGCTTTCAAGCTTTTGTACGGAATGCTTTAGTTCGTGGAATCATATTGTCCTAGAGGTTGAAACAAAGCCTTTTGCTTAACAAATAAATTTGATTACTTCACACATAAAGTAGTTATTTCTACATGCAATAAGAGATTTGTTTTCTCTGAATAAGTGAACCAGATTTTAGAACTATGATTGTTTTTTTTCTCTGACTTGCAGCCTCGAATAGTGTAATAATGAGTTGATGAACAGAACAATAGTTAAAAGTTTGCTTGCTAACTCATAAAACAGTAGTTTAGTCCTTAGAAGTATCATTGCTTTCACTTTTGTCAGAAAAATTAAGAATCAATGTACTCCACTCATGTAATGTTTGTGCAAAGAATGAGCACTTGGAACTAAAACACTTCATACCATCAAGTATCTTGTATAAAACAACGTATAAATGTGCTATATTATTCTGAATTATAGATACTCTTTAAGTAACACATATGTGGCAAATTTTCATGACTAATAAACTGATGTTGAATAAACTTTTAAGTTCGTTCATCTAATTACTTTTTTCATTCTTACATACCTTTCTTTATATATAGTATTAATTTTTACTACCTGTTCATTTATTTCAAGAAACATCTGGTACGACTTGTCCTTTTAAAAGATACGGTATTATTTTATTTTTACTAAACCTATTTAAATTATGATTTTTGTTACTGATAAAAACTCTGCTTTAAATAACAAGTTTACAGAGAGAGAAAAAAAAGCTGGGATGATTCATGGTTTAAATGCAGGTTAGTTTTTAGAGAGCTGTAGTCATAGATTTGGCATTAGGAACTAAAAGGTTAATATTAATAGATTTGCTTGTTGGCAAAGTAAAAACACTGTGTATATTCTTTGGCAGAAATACCTGTGCCATAAATTAAAGGATTTCAGAAAGAAATTTTTCGCAAAGTTTATAGATAAAATGGATTTTCAATTAAAGTGGATATTCAAGTAACTATTGTTTCTTATCTTTAGTGAGCAGGTTAAAGTCTGCACATTCAATGAGCAATAATCTGTTATTTCTTTGTTTGAACATAAACCTAGTTCTGTGTTGTGTAAATGTGCATGTTTAACAAGCAGTAAAGTACCCCCATTTTCTTTATATTAACCTTGATAGTTTTTAGTGTTAAGATGAATGTGATTTGAGGGTATGTCTCATGTTCATAGTTATAGGACTGCTTCTAGAAGTAGGTCATCATTGGTTGAAGTGTGCTTGTATGTGTCAACTGCATACACCACTAGTTAGTACCTGTACTTGCAATGTCTGTAGTAGTGGTAGTAATATTGAGGGATTTATGGGCTAACGAGCTTAAAGCATAAAAAAAAATTAAATTCTTTTCTTTTTTGGCAAACTTACAAATTTGTAACACTGTGACTCAATTTTTGTCTTCTCAGATTTCCTGCTATTACAAGTAAAAACAAAAAAGTATTTTGTTTGTTTAGTATTTCATGTCAAATGGAAATATTTAAATTGTCTTCTGTCTTTGTTTATGTGATGCATTTAGTGTGTGAGAGGAAGGAATGTGAAGCTAGAAATTATCATAGTATATCTGTGATTATCATAATATATGTGTGATTATCATAATATATCTGTGATTATCATGGTATATCTGTGATTATCATAGCATATCTGTGATTATCATAGTATATCTGATTATCATAGTATATCTGTGATTATCATAATATATGTGTGATTATCATAATCACAGATATAATATGATAATCACAGATATTAATATGATAATTACAGATGTAATATGATAATTTATCTATAATTATCATATTACATCTGTAATTATCATATTATATCTATAATTATCATAGTATATCTGTAATTATCATAGTATATCTGTGATAAGTATAGTATATCTGTGATTATTATAGTATATCTGTGATTATTATATTATATCTGTGATTATTATATTATATCTATAATTATCATATTACATCTGTAATTATCATATTATATCTATAATTATCATATTATATCTGTGATTATCATATTACATCTGTAATTATCATATTATATCTATAATTATCATATTATATCTGTGATTATCATATTATATCTGTAATTATCATAGTATATCTGTGATTATCATAGTATATCTGTGATAAGTATAGTATATTTGTGATTATTATAGTATATCTGTGATTATTATATTATATCTGTGATTATCATATTACATCTGTAATTATCATATTATATCTATAATTATCATAGTATATCTGTGATTGTCATATTATATCTATAATAATCATATTATATCTGTGATTATTATAGTATATCTGTGACTATTATATTATATCTGTGATTATTATATTATATTATATCTGTGATTATTATATTATATTATATCTGTGATTATTATATTATATCTGTGATTATCATAGTGTATCTGTGATTATTATATTATATCTGTGATTATCATATTATATCTGTGATTATCATAGTATATCTGTGATTATCATATTATATCTGTGATTATTATATTATATCTGTGATTATCATAGTATATCTGTGATTATTATATCTGTGATAAGTATAGTATATCTGTGATTATCATATTATATCCGTGATATTCTATTGGTAAATGTATAAAATGCTGATAATGCTATATTTTTCGCTTTAGAAAAAAAATCAAATAGAATAAGTGAATAAATACTTACATGTTCAACTGTAGTTGTTTTTGTACTGTTATTAAGTTAGATACAGTGTATAGTGAAATAAAAGAAACTTTGACTGTCAGACAGTAGATGCAGTGTATCATGAAATCTAAGAAACCCTGACCTGTTCTGTCAAATAATAAATACAATGTGTGAGAAAATTCACGAAACTACGATCTGTTTTGTTAGACAATAGAAACAGAAACTACTCTTGTATTACCTGTTCTTGAAATCTTTCCAATTATTAGGCCCAACTTTGATAAATGTATGTTTTTATAGGTCTGTGGTATAATTGTTTCTTGTTTGTTTCATATCCTTTACTAGTTTTGGTCAAACTAATTTTATTGTTTTATGATATGTACCAGCTCTAGTCTCTACATGCTGTGTACCCAATTCCACTCAGTACATGTAGTTGGTGAGAGATGCTCGGATTTTGTTAGACCACTGGGTATTTATTGATTGATGTTTCAAAGCCAGTTCTTATTACATGTGTTTAAATATTGTGCTCGGGTGATCATATATCATTAGTTTCTAGACTTTGATTAGCAAGATATTTCAGAATGTAAAACCGTATCCACTGAACTAATTTAACTAAATTGCAAACAAATTTCGAAGCTCCAAGTTGTAATACAACTTTTGAAATATCGTTTTTACACTTTAGCTCACGAGAGAGTGTAGAGTTTTTAATTTTAAAAATGGTAATTCAGTATTCGTAGGCAGTACGCCATTGAATGTGTAATTACTATAAATCTGTCTCTCTTCTGATCCTGCTTGCTTTCCGATCAACACATCCAGTTGTCTTTATTAATGCTCAAGAAACATTGGTTTAATTTATTTTTTATTGATTTAATTCATTTCAGCATCTCTCACACTTCATGTAGTTCTATCAGGATTAGTAATCTCAGGCTGAATATTCCAGTTGTAAAGTTTTAAAATTTTTCAGGTAAAGAACTCTTGTTGTCTTATTTTAATAACGATGCACACTGTCTATTATTCTAGTTTTCACCTTACTTTTCCTCCCTCCTCTCTCAGCACTGGTATTTGAAATGGATTAACATAAAAACTACTCTTAAAAAGAGCATAGAATTTGTTGCATGTTCTGCTAAAGTAACACAGATGGTTAAACAGGTCAATGTCCTACAAGGAAGTGAGTAGAGTAAGAGCATGGTAACAATGGGAATACAACAACAACAGTACTTCATCATTAAAAAATTGTGCTTTGCAAATGGCATTGTTGCTTAGTTAAAAGACTGAGAGCTTGGCAACAGGAGTTCTGTATGTGTTTGCTAGTTAAAAGACTGAGAGCTTGGCAACAGGAGTTCTGTATGTGTTTGCAAATGGAATTGGTGCTGTTTAGATGACTGGAAAAGTATTGTTTGACACTTGGTTGTGCTACAACTTAATCACTTACATTGGTACACGTGTAACACATAGTTTACTGAATTCAAAGAAGTTATCAATCTCTTTTACATAAATAATAAATCTGTTTAATGAAGTTGGACAAATATTTAAGAAACAAAGAAATAGTTTTTTGTTCGAGTTGACGAGTTTCTTTCTTTTCCTTATTTGATACAGTAACAAAATTGTTATATTTCCATAAATAAAAGTGATAACCAAGATAAAAAACATAGGGTTTGATACCCAAGTATGTATAAAGATGTAATCCATACCCATCTAGAACATTAAATCTTTTACTCAAATATTTCATTTTTAGCCCCTCGTACACACACACACACGTACACAGTCATTAATAGATTTAGTTATTTGTAGAAATAAGTGAACACCTTTGTTTTCTCCCTCAGGTAGGCTTAAACGACAAGTGTGTCATTAGGCAGACTTCATAAAGAGAAACTAAATGTGGAATGTATGTGCGTGGAAAAAATGGATTTAATCTTATTTCAAACGTCAGACTTTCCAAGAAAAGTTAACATGACACTTAAGTCTAATTTTTCTTATTGTTTTTCATGAAAGTTAAAGGCAGGGAACGTTCTAACAGTATAATAAAGCTGGCGTGTACAGTTGGTTCATCATAAAATATAAAATGCAAAACTACCTGAATATAAAAAGTAAAGGAAACAATTACTAGTGTTAAAACTATGCTCAATAGTAGCGACTGATTTTTAGACGCGAGCAAAAAAATCAATACCAGCAGGTGAAAATGTAAACAATTATTGTAGGAACAACAGCAGGAAGTCACATAGGCAGCAGATGAAGTGATAGTTTTTGTTAAAAGGGATATTATGTTTCTAGTTCTTCATGAACATGCTAAGAAAAGATTCCATTTGGTGTGTTCCTTATAAATAAGCCATCAACACTCATTTTCAGGGGGAAAAAAAAAGCCCCCTTAGAAATTGTGCTTCGGAAAATGTAATCAAATTTACTTTGAAATTCGTATAATGTATGTATAAATAGGATTTTAGATACATTTTTGTCTCCCATTGTCTAGCTTAGCTGACCAGTTGTGGTATTTAGTAGTTACCCCCTGGGTAGTGGTGACCCATGTGTGAGAGTAAAATAGATCTGAAGTGATATTGTTTTTTTTACACTCTTCTGATTTGAAATCTGATGTGGACAAAGAAAGATGAATGGCAAGAAAAACATCGCAGCTTATGTGATTTTTATCACAAACTCAACTAAGTGTCATCATAACAAGAACTTTAGAAAAACCAAGGTTTACTTAAGCTATTCTATCGCACTGTGCTAGCATAAAAATTGGCTTAAAGTCATGAGACTGTGATTTTCAGTTCGACTATAGAAGAAAATACATGTTCGTATGGGTATTTGTCCACACTTTTTCTAATATTCAAATTTTTTTTAAAGTGTTGCTCATAGTCTCAATTCATATGCAGTAATTATTTGGGTTAATAGAAGTCTCTGGCTTTGGAAATTTTCCAGTGAGAAGTTGGTTAGGGTTGAGCATAATGTTACTCGTATATTGGATTTTACAAAAAAATTGTAATTACACAGTTATTACTCCAAAAATACAGGTGATTATAAAAATATTTACCAGACTGACATAATTAATGTTGATGTCAAATTGGTGGGTAAAAAATATTTAGTATAAGTGTGTGTGTGTGGAAAAATCTACATGAACCACTTAAAAACATTTCCCCTGGTGGTGATACTGATAGTTAACCTTTGGGTGCTTTTAAATTTTTTTAATAAATACTAGTAGTATCCTCATTGAATCAGAACTAAAATGGTATCTAAAAATAGATACAAATTGATTAAACTGAATTAAAGTATTCTAATTTGCCAAACATTATCAGATTGTATAGTAATATAGAATAGAGAAACAAGAAATAACTTAAGCCTAATTTGTTTATTACTTTCCTTATACAGGGTGGGCCAAAAGTAGGGTTACAGTTTGACACAAATTCCGTTTTATTCTCTCTATCAATTTCAGAGAATGCATCAGAAATGTAATCTTTCAGTTCATTCATGAGTAAGTAGTACAAAATAAGGGTTCAGCATTATTTTCTATGATTTACATGTATATTTAAAACGTGATTGTGAAGGAGAAACAAATAATAGAGTTACTG
>NW_013673335.1:0-11429 GCF_000517525.1 Limulus polyphemus
AGTTCCCACCACCAACTCTTGGGCTACTTGGTCGCTAGTCAACAGTTCCCACCACCAACTCTTGGGCTACTTGGTCGCTAGTCAACAGTTCCCACCACCAACTCTTGGGCTACTTGGTCGCTAGTCAACAGTTCCCACCACCAACTCTTGGGCTACTTGGTCGCTAGTCAACAGTTCCCATCACCAACTCTTGGGCTACTTGGTCGCTAGTCAACAGTTCCCATCACCAACTCTTGGGCTACTTGTGGCTAGTCAAGTATTGGGATTGGGCGATTACTCTTATAACACACTCACAGCTCTAAGATTTGATACACATTTTTTTTTGCGGCAACGAACCGCGAACCATGAACTCTTGGATTCACATTCGAGTACTAACCATTAAGCCACGCTTGGCCCAAGCTGTAGCAGAGATTGGATAAAATTAATATCGCCTTTTAACATGTCACGTTTCCAATTGTTAATTATCATTGTTAATATGTAGTGTTTGAATATTTTCAATTACGTTTCCAATTGTTAATTACCATTGTTAATATGTAGTGTTTGAATATTTTAAATTACGTTTCCAAACATATTAACAATGGTAATTAACAATTGGAAACGTAATTTAAAGTATTCAAACACTACATATTAACAACAGGGCACTGATCGAACGCTGTCTAAATATGGCGGGCGACTAATACCACAGTTAAATGTATATTATAAAATAATAAGTTCCTGGATTACTTAATGTAATGTACACAATAAAATCTAATATTAATACAGTATGATGAACCACTTAAGTAGTTTCACCCTCCACATTACAGATAACATATATATATTATCCATATAGCTAAGCCTTTTTTACACTTCCAATCAAGGGTTATTTCAAATAATGTAAAAATCATATCTCGTTGTTGTTGTTGCTGTTTTGTATAACCAACGTAGAACTGACTATTTATTTGGATTATAATTTGGTTTCATCTTTCTTTCTAAGTTCTTCTCCTTTTTCTTTATTTTTGATTGGCAGAGGGAGCTCAAGACGGTTGTCCTTGTCTTCTGTTTTGTCTACACTCTTCTAAACCATTATTAGCGACTTTATTGAATCATAATATTATTCGTGACGTGCATCGTAATTATAATAATATTTGTTTACATTTCCTAGGATATTCATGACACTACTATCATAGTTCCCGATTTTAGTTCATTATTATATATGCAAGATGTGTTTGTTCCTTGTGAAAAAAGCCTCGGGGTCAAAGGTTAATCAAGAAGGCTTATTATTAAGTACTTAAAGATGGGGCTAGTTTCGAAGTTCAAAGAATCCAATCACGGTTTTTCGACTTATTTGTACCGATAATGAAGGAGAAATGATTGATTTGTAAGTCTGGTTTAGGAATCCCTAATTCGTTACAACAATAGAAGAGACGAACACCTGCGAGGATATTTTGAAGCGAGAAGATTACTTATAAAAGTTAATGTGTGTAATGTTAACTGCATAATTTAGACACGTCATTCCCGCTTATGATTTCAGCACATACATCAGCAATGAGAGAAGTACGCACATTGTCCTCGTACGTATATATACAAGTCAAACATGTATATATATATATATATATATATAAGTCAAACATTACATGAATGTAATAAAACACTAGGTCGAGAGGACACACGTGCGTAGACCTCAAAATTTGATTTGGTAATTGAACAGTGAATACTCGAATAAACAAAAATGGCAGTTTGCTAAGAAAACCTTCTTAACAGTATCTAGTTATTTTACCTAGTCTCTCATATATATATATATAGTCCCCCAGTGGCACAGCGGTATGTCTGCGGATTTACAACGCTAGAATCCGGGTTTCGATACCCGTGGTGTGCAGAGCACAGATAATCTGTTGTGTAGCTTTGTGCTTAATTACAAAGAAACAAACAAAGGTGAACTTGGAGATTGAAGAATTATTATTTGATAAAGTTATACACAAATAAAGACGTGGTAGTAAAGATGAAGATACAGATGAAACTGATGATGAGATGCTGCATCAAAAACATAAAAACTTCTTACAAGCTTTGAAATAGTGTAATGATGGTTTTATGCTACAGTGATATTGTTTTATTTTCCATTAACTTGTTTTTATCATTAAACTCATCAGTTTGTTTTGAGAGAAACTTGGGCAAAGTAAAGGACGTCACGTGCTTTATAAGTTCAGGTCTCATATAAAGTTTTTATAGCACTAAATGCACGTGGAAACGATTCAGCATTAAGCATGAAATAGGTCGTCTCTAGGTGTTCCCTAACCTGACGTTCACCTAGTAATATACTTTCTTGGTAGAGCGCTCGCTTAAGCATGTGAGAGGTACCGGGATCGATACCCGGCATCTCCAATTTTATCTTTATCAAAGTGCTCTTTAATTTGTGGATGCTATAAATGGATTGTTCTTTGTATCTGTTACAAATTATATAGTGCTATCCGTTGCAAGTTATATATATTACAGTCTGTTACAAGTTGAAAAGTACTGTCTGTGTATTCATTAAAGCTATATATTACTGCCTGTCTATCCTTTACAAGTTACATATTGCTGTCTGTCTATCCGTTACAAGTTATATGTTACTCTCTATTTATCCATTACAAGTTATATATTACTGTCTGTCTATCCGTTACAAGTTATATATTACTGTCTATTTATCCATTATAAGTTATATATTACTGTCTATATATTCGTTACAAGTTATATATTACTGTCTGTCTATCCGTTACAAGTTATATATTACTATCTATCTATTCGTTACAAGTTATATATTACTGTCTGTCTATTCGTTACAAGTTATATATTACTGTCTGTCTATATGTTACAAGTTATATATTGCTCTCTGTCTATCCGTTATAAGTTATATATTACTGTCTATCTATCCGTTACAAGTTATATATTACTGTCTATCTATCCGTTACAAGCTATATATTGTTGTCTGTCTATCCGTTACAAGTTATATAATACTGTCTGTCTATCCATTACAAGTTATATATTGCTGTCTGTCTATCTGTTACAAGTTATATATTATTGTCTATCTATTCGTTACAAGTTATATATTACTGTCTGTCTATCCATTACAAGTTATATATTACTGTCTGTCTATCCATTACAAGTTATATATTACTGTCTATCTATTCGTTACAAGTTATATATTACTGTCTGTCTATCTGTTATAAGTTATATATTGCTGTCTGTCTATCTGTTATAAGTTATATATTGCTGCCTGTCTATATGTTACAAGTTATATATTACTGTCTGTCTATCCATTACAAGTTATATATTACTGAATCATCTTATCCTAACACAGAATGAGGTAATTGGTGTTGAAATGTTATACTAACCACTGATTTTACTCTCGTTTATATTAGAACCAAACCTCAGGTATAAGGTGAGTGTCTTTTAAACCCTCAGGTATAAGGTGAGTGTCCTTTAAACCCTCAGGTATAATGTGAGTGTCCTTTAAACCGACATCTTTACCCTAATTATACTTAAAACTTTTGTCTTCAGATGTTCATGGTTTGTGTTTTTTAACAGATAACCAGACTAATGTCTTTCATATTACATGATAAATCAAACTTAGAATCTAACTTACGTAATATAACCAGTTTCTTAACTCTTTCCTACTGATGTAACAGACGTTATAGTTTATAAAACACACTGGGATTCTGATGTTCAAAGTTTGATCACTGTGGGTTTTGACTAAAACTGTTATATTATTAGATGACTCACTGTACTTATTCATTTCGATATCATTTGTTATCTATGGAAGAATATAACTTTGTTATACAACTTTCGGCCGTTCTTCAACCACAATAGATAAAATCCATAAACGAATGTACTATCCAAGCAGTCCGAAGATGTGAAGAAATGCTTGTAGTAGAAAGATACACATTAAAAATGTTGTAAAAAAAATAAGAATGAAATGCACATTCAACCATTACACGTAAAACATGTAATAAGGTATCCAATATCGTAGTGAAAGTCAGCTTGTGAAGATCAATCATCATAACAGTTGAACACCAGGGCGTTTAATTAGGATAACGAGGAGATATATAAGCTCGACCCTACAACTTTCCTGGTAAGCTATGACATATCTTCACTGTTAAAACAAGTACCAGTTAATGAATCTAGAATCTTTGCTTTAGAATCCATTGCCAACGAGAAAACAACCAAATGCCATGTTAAAACAGATAACGTATAGGAGGCCTCCATTATTGTTTTCAAACAGTTATTATGATCAAACCAACGGTATTGGTATGGACAGTCCAATAGAACAGGTCTTATCCAACCTTTTCATGTGTAAACTGGAATTAAATACGTTAGAAAAGTCCTTACATACTCCAGTTTACTGGTTCGGGTAGGACGATGATAAGTTTACATGTCATACAAGTAATAAAAAAAAATTGCAAAAATTAAGTATGATGTAGGGATGGCAATGCCAAAAAGTATGGAAACAAGGTAGGGATGGATACACAAAACCGTACAAAAACCACAACATAATTAGCCAAATATTTCCAAGAATAGCTTTTATCTACAACTAAATGTTGAATTCCTGTCAATTGCATAACTTCGTGTTCAATAAAGGCATTCAAACTGAATAGTGCGATACAGTTTTACAGTGCCAAATAACCATACGCTTGTATCATTGACTCAGTAGTTATTGGCTACATATATAGGGATTTTTGTATGGTTTGTTTATTCATCCCTACCTTGTTTCTGTAATCTTTGGCATTGCCATCCCTACATCATCCTTATTTTTTTTTCTATTTTGTTTATTACTTGTATGACATGTAAACTGAACTCACTGCTAAGTAATAGTTTCCCTTTTTATTATTTCCACACAAAAATACATGTGATAGAAGAACAAAATAATAGTACTGTTATACAAGCTGTGAATGCAATTAGGCGCTCAAATAAGGCTATAACTCAACCTTAGCAGTTTAGAGTAATAGATTGAATGCGGCAGCCATTTTTTTTCCTATATAATAAACAGTACCATACTTATTGATAAATGTGGACCGCTCTACAATGTTTCTTTCAAACACTTAAACAGATCACTTACAAGCATATCTTTTATGATGCAAATGGAATGTTTTTATTGGAAGAATTGGGGAAAAAACGGGTTTACCTCAGATCAACATACACACACAATGAACTATATCTCAACAGGGACTTGGACATATCACAGAAGATACATATAATATCTACTCGTTCGAACAATGCAAATCACAGAAGAGTGGTACAGTATAACATTTTCGATTTGAAACAATGATTATTGGATATGCAACAATAATTATCATTTTTAAACAAGAGGGAATCCTCAATAGCCGCGACACTTAATTCTTTAGGCAGAATTAGAGTAAATTAATCTACGAAACTTTTTTTTCCCCTTTTTATCAACAATATTTTTGTGCACCAGCAATACCAAGCGTAGGGGTGCGTATACCCGATTAAATTTTAATACTCATCAGGAGCTTTACCAGCCTACCCTCAAATTGAAATTATTTTAGACAGGATTAGAACAAATTAATCTATGAGACCTTGGGCGTGTCGAATATATCAATCGAAAGGGTCTGACCTCTTGAGTTCAAAAATATAATTAGATCACAAATCGGTCAAAATATGACGGAGATGTGAGCTAAAAATTTGTACTTGAAAAACAAAAACAACAACTCAGAGCCATTCTATGAGCCGATATGCCGCGGCTAAAAACGAGCATACGATGTGTAACATTAATTGCCACTTTTTTACAATGGTCATACGATAATAATTCCCAGTTTTAAACAATGATCATAGAACATGTAAGATTAATCAAACAATCGAAGGGTTCAAAAAAAAAATGGGATCCTGGAAACGTTTTTCATAAAACAATGGGCAACTGTCTAAATAAAAAAAAATAGAAATAAAATAAAAAATCGCCTAATAATGTTACTTTTTGTTCCTTACCCGGACGATGTATTTCAAACTTAATATTAAAACGTATGACATGATGACTCATGCTCATGTTTCATGAATGTTAAAAATTCTACATAGGCGAAACAGCTGGCACATTAATATCAATAGAGACACATATGTATAATTGAGTGTATTATCTCTGCACAAATATATATACATACTGGTACTTTGACGTATATATATATGTGTAACAGTACAAGTACAACGTATGCTTATTTTGTTATATCTATAAACACTAACAGAGAACTTGCAAAACATATACGGCCAAACTGGTATCTTGATTGCAACAGTACTTCTTAAAATACAGGATTTATAGAACAATACAAACTATTTCTAATCGCAGACACTGAAATCTTTAAGTCCACTTGTCTTAATCCTGAATAAAGAGATAAAGTAACACCGTAACTTGTGTACGTTTTTCTGCTTTAGTTTAGTTAGGGCTAAACGTTCATGTACTTAATACTATCAGTAAATAAACTTATAACGTTATTGAACAACCTAACGTTAGACCTTTATAAAAACTTTGATAAACTTTTAAAATGTTGTATAAAATGTCTACTAAAGTGTATTTACGTCCTTTCTGGCGTAAATCGACGATCTGACAAAGACACGTTTTCAAATCGCGAAAAAGGTTCAATTTTTTGAACATTTTAGTCCAAATATATATTTAACTGTCGATCAATCGTAAACTATTCGCTTCTAATTGACAGAAAGTCAGACTATTTAATTAGTTGCTATAACATCAGTGCGTGACCGAGAGACAGACAGATACACACACACTGTGTTTTATAGTATTAGATTTTCCCTGGAAGTAATGAAATTCGGCCTGATTCTAGGATCCCGTAACAACCACTATCTATGTACGACTTCCATGTCTATCATATTTTCACTGGTGTAAAGATGAAATATTAGCACTATTCCTTGTGCAAATATTAGTAGAATGGTTGTTGAAGAAACCACCAAGAAGATTGTAAAAATTGAAATATTTAATTTTCCAAAAAGTTTGTCTTCAACTTTTTGTGCTAGTGTCTTTCTTCAGGTGAAGTGGTGTTTGTTTGTTTGTAATTAAGCACAAAGCTACACAATGGTCTATCTGTGCTTCGCCCACCACGGGGATCGAAACCCGGATTCTAGCGTTGTAAGTCCGCAGACATACCGAGGGGCTTCAAAACGGTTCTTACCGAATTGTGCTTTACGTTTGATGTGAAAGTGTGTTCAAATCAAAAAAGGATTGTGAAGTTGATTGTGAAGTTGTGACTACTGAATTAAGAATCGCATAAGTCGCATCAATGCGTCTAAATATTACAATATGAATAAAGATACGTTCATAGAATCTATACTATTGTCGCAGTCTTTTCTAACACATCCAGTATAGATGTTAAAAGATATGACGTCAAAGTTAAATATTTACCCGAATTAAATTATATTGAATGTAAATATAGTATATATATTAAACGTACTTGCCCACCAGGGTTCTTGAACGTGTTTTGTTTCAAGAATAAGTAATACTAAAATTGAGAGTAACAAATTTTTATTTTTAGCTTTTGAAGTTTATGTGTTATTCTGTTTTATAGCCTCCAGAGTGCATAATTCTTCTCTTAATTCATGGCATGCAGACGTTTTACTGACGTCACGACAGTACCAATTGCAATGTTAAGCGTACGTGACATGACTGACAGGTAACACACTACTGTATAGTGGTCTGAATGGTTGAAACAGGTGGCCCCTTTTGGAGAAATAAGAAAAAGCATCAAAACGTTTTTAAGTCTCACGCTGTATGTAGTTTACAGAAGTACCCCTGGATGCTGGCTTTAGTGTAGATACTTGGCATTCTAACTTGGTGTGACCTAATGCTAAGCATACCGAACTGCGAATGCGAATCGGAAGGTCTAAGGTTGGAACCGTGATATGTCGCTCAAGTGCTGTGTACTTTGAGCCGTGTATGTTTCGTGTGGGGTGGGGATGGAGACAATCAGTCTCGATACTCAGAGTGAAGTAATCGTATATATTATAGACGGCAGGTTATTTTCAGATTAAATATATGAACATAAGTGCCAAGCTTCCGAGTTTCCACTATTTTTTGAACGTAGGCGTATCTGTACAGTTCCTTCATACAGCCCCCCTCAGTGGCACAGCGGAATGTCTGCGGACTTACAACGCTAGAAACCAGTTTTCGATACCCGTGATGGGCAGAGAACAGATAGCCCATTGTGTAACTTTATGCATAATTAAATTACAAACAAACTATTACAATCCTTCATACAGTGTATTGGCTTAATAGGTACGACAATAGATGCTTGACTCTAGGCAAGTCATAAACAGCGTATTCGACATCATATTTTAAGCGAATATTAAAAGGTGTAGACAAGGAATGAAACAGATTTAATATATTCTAGACTAGACTATCTTGCCGGTTTCACAGTGGTTTCAGCACGTATATGCTCCAGTTGATTTCCACCACTCGCGAAAGGATAACTCATTCTCTTTATTTTTAATACTTAATTATCTTTTTTTTTCTGACTTAGAGTAGTTGCATTACTGAGACATAACACAGCTAGTGGGGGAAGACAGGTGTCCGTCAGTGTTCTGTTTCTTGTCATTTCTAGTCTGAACGACTTAGAATCCGCCAGCTGACTAAGTTTCTGTTCAACATAAACTTGCTTTATGATCAGAGAACAATATATATAACACAATAATTAAAATGCAGTCAGAAATTGATATAGAAGGTTTCGAATACAAAAGAAATGGCAAAAACATGGAGTTCGAGGACATTCTGGCAGAAGTTGGGGGTTACGGAGTTTTCCAAAAACGATTACTGTATTGTTTTTTGTTACCCATTACCATTTCTATAAGCTGGATTACTTATAATCAGATTTTTATTATGTCCGTTCCAGACCATTGGTGTTACGTCCCTGAACTAGTAAAGGCTAACCTCAGTGATCAACAAAAGATGATGTTGATTCGACCGATGGAAACTCGGCATCAAATGCCTAGCCAATGTAAAATGTACACCCTAGATTACTGCATTGATCTTTTGGAATTAATAAGGAACTTAAATTCAACCAAGAGTTTTAATGATTATGTTTTAGCTTCAAATACTTCTACTAAAGCATGTCGGGAAGGTTGGGCTTACGACCGAACATTGTATGACTCCACAGCCTCAACATACGTAAGTAATGTCGTTGTTTATTTTTGAAGTTATTCATTTCGTTCATGTTGAGCATTTGGCTATATATCCAATAACGGATCCAATAAACGCTAAACAAGTGCCGGTAAATAATTTATGTGGAATAAAACTTTTCTTGGGGTTATTCTTTATCAAACACTCTTGTAAAACACCTGAACTTGTTTCTTATAAAGTATTTATTTTGTAGATGTTGGTGATTATTTGTTTTTAGCCCAAAGTTACACATTGCAGCTTCTATTAGATATGCTGTTCGATAATCAACAAAGCTAAGTTGTAAGAAGAAACGTGGATATCAGAAATACTTTTATTTTGTTTGTTTATTGAATTTCGCGCAAAGCTACACGAGGGCTATCTGCGCTAACCGTCCCTAATTTAGCAGTGTAAGACTAGAGGGAAGGCAGCTATTCATCACCGCCCACCGCCAACTCTTAGGCTACTCTTTTTACCAACGAATAGTGGGATTGGCCGTCACATTATAACGCCCCCACGGCTGAAAGGGGCGAACATGTTTGGTGGGCTATCTGTTCTCTGCCCACCACGGGTAACGAAATCCGGTTTCTAGAGTTGTAAGTCCGTAGACATATCTCTGTTCCACTGGGGGGGCAACGAATTAGTTAAACAGGAAGATTAATTCTAGGTCGCAAGTACTTTGTTCTGTATGTTAGTTAACATGAGCAGGCCCGGACTGGCCTAACGAGACACCAGGAAATATCCTGGGGGAGTGGGAGGGGCGTGGAAAAGTTATTTGCTAGCTCTTTACCCAGTCAAATTTTAGAATTTATCAGTGAGCACTTTGACCGTGGTGATTATTTTAAAGTATTAAGTTGTCTCATCGCACAGAGCTGTGGTCTCCTATTGAAGTAAGCTTATGTTTATAAACTTGAGTTCACTTCTGGATAACACAATGAAATCAAATACGTCGTGTTATTGAAAAATTAATATTCTTAACGCTACCTGTAATTGATGACCAGACGTAATATCTGGAATGTATCTCTTGTTGAATATTTAGCTTTACAGCTTCTTTGGGTTTGATTGAAGTTAAGCACAAAGCTACACAATGGGCTCTGTCCACCACGGGTGTCGAAACCCGATTTTTAGCGTTGTAAGTCTGCGGACATACCGCTGTGCCACTGGGAGAGGGGGGCATTTCTTTAGGAGGAGCTCCAACTTCACTATTTAAGTGATACTACTTGAAATGCTAGCCCTGATGAAGTCAAAACGGAGAGAAGTTGGATGAAATAAAACGTTTATTATAATTAGCAAAATGTCTAAATCTCTACAAATTCTTTAGAAAAAATAACAGTAATTTAAAACAATCTTGACTTTAAAATATTCAAACATTTGGATTTAGTATTAATAACCCTGAATTAATAATCAGGCTAAAATTATCTTTCGTATTAAACACTATATTACAGGAGTCATTAAGAGTAACTGTTTTGTATAACTTAGGAAATATATGTTTATTCATTATAAAAACGAAACAAGAAAAATTGAAAAAAAGTCACAACTTAAGAAAACGAAAGCGTAAAAAAGGTAGAAACATTATATAAAATGAACAAAAAGGACTACGAAAGAATTAGAAAATACACGATTTAACTTGTACAAGAATAAATAGTTTCGGCCACCAAACAACCGACGATAGCTCAGTTGGTAGAGCGGTGGACTGTAGTCAGATAACTGTTATCAATAGGTCGGTGGTTCAAATCCGCCTCGTCGGAACTTTTAAATATTTTATTTTTCTGATACTTTAGTATTTATTTGGAAATAGATATCCTTATAATTGTTGAAACATTACTAACTTTACAAAGATCGTTACTTATTGATAAAAACTGTTCTAAATCTTTCATGCTGTTATATAAGTTTGTTTTCCTGCCAATTATTAAAACGATTTGCATCGTAAAAGATAAGCTGGGATGTAGTTTGTTTGTGGAATTTCGCTCACAGATACTCGAGGAGTATCTGCTGTAATCCCTAATATAGAAGTGATAGACTATCTGTAATAATAGTCTATCACTTCTATATTAGGGATTACAGATAGTCTATCACTTCTATATTAGGGATAACAGATAGTCTATCACTTCTATATTAGGGATAACAGATAGTCTATCACTTCTATATTAGGGATTACAGATAGTCTATCACTTCTATATTAGGGATAACAGATAGTCTATCACTTCTATATTAGGGATTACAGATAGTCTATCACTTCTATATTAGGGATTACAGATAGTCTATCACTTCTATATTAGGGATAACAGATAGTCTATCACTTCTATATTAG
>NW_013673335.1:11930-23260 GCF_000517525.1 Limulus polyphemus
TTCTTCTGATCTGTCTGTTCAAAATTAAGGACGGGTTATCTAAATAAAGTCCTTTGTTAGCTTTGCAAGAAACTTCTGGGAGAGGTGAATTTATCTGTTTAATTTTTAGCACAGTGTATCTGTTTATTATACCCATTCTGATACCCTAGTTTATCTGTCGTATATCGTCACACTACTTACATTCTAGCCTACAACTATAATTTGGTCAAACCAACTTTAGACAATATACCGACTGACCCATTCTGGGAGAGGTGAATTTATCTGTTTAATTTTTAGCACAGTGTATCTGTTTATTATACCCATTCTGATACCCTAGTTTATCTGTCGTATATCGTCACACTACTTACATTCTAGCCTACAACTATAATTTGGTCAAACCAACTTTAGACAATATACCGACTGACCCATTCTGGGAGAGGTGAATTTATCTGTTTAATTTTTAGCACAGTGTATCTGTTTATTATACCCATTCTGATACCCTAGTTTATCTGTCGTATATCGTCACACTACTTACATTCTAGCCTACAACTATAATTTGGTCAAACCAACTTTAGACAATATACCGACTGACCCATTCTGGTTTCTGGTCTTTCTCTATATTTATATACAGTATGGGTCTTCCCTTTATAAATATATTTTTTTCAGCTTTTTTTACAGTCATTCTATTCATTTGGTCTATATTATAGATCTGACAATTAAACAAAACTAGCAACAGAACTGAGATAAAACAAGACATAGTTTCGCCAGTAAAAGCATCACCAGGTACAGACTCCGGTGAAACCACTGTCGTGAATAAATAACGTATTTGTGAAACGTACAATTGTCTTGTTTTTTCCTCAATTCTGTAACTATGGAGTTTCACAAAACACCGACGGTATTTAATATCATTTATACAAAACTAACAATACATCGCTTGAATATAATCTACATTACTCTACGTGTCTGATCTTACGAATCATGAATGCAAATAAATATGTAAACAATTAGATAATAACTGGTCTTCTCAATTATAGTTTTGTAGCTAGTGTTAAATCTTGTTCACTTGTTAATATTTCAGTGGGACTTAGTGTGTGACAAAAGTCATTACCCTCATCTTATTTTCACCTTGGCCAGTATAGGGGGAGCTGTAGCAACTCCACTGTATGGATCCTTGTCGGATAGGTAGGGAAGTTCTTCAGATCAATTTTCTATTAATAAGAAAGTTAAAAAAAACACATCAACATGAATCGTTGCTTCTTAGGTTCTAAACTTCTGGTTGATGAAAAATACGACAATATTTATTCGTTTCTTTATCATTAACTTTATCAATGGTTAAAGTAACTTTATCAGTAACTTTATCAATGGTTAAAGTAACTTTATCTTACTTTAACCATTGATAAAGTTACTTTAACCATTGAAAAAGTTAATGATAAAGTTACTTTAACCATTGATAAAGTTAATGATAAAGTTACTTTAACCATTGATAAAGTTACTGATAACGTTACTTTAACCATTGATAAAGTTAATGATAAAGTTACTTTAACCATTGATAAAGTTAATGATAAAGAGTCTTTAACCATTCTTTATCAATGGTTAAAGTAACTTTATCAGTTAACTTTATCAATGGTTATAGTAACTTTATCAGTTACTTTATCAATGGTTAAAGTAACTTTATCAGTTACTTTATCAATGGTGAAAGTACCTTTATCAATGGTTATAGTAACTTTATCAATGGTTAAAGTAACTTTATCAATGGTTATAGTAACTTTATCGCTGAGGAACGCTTTGTAATTTATCAGTTCTTCTGTGGTGTAATATAGAAACGCAAGGTGAACGTTATGTTATATGCAGTTCGGACCGGACTTTGGGTTATTTTTAGCTGTGTAGTCCAAGATTCGTATTTTTCAACTGTATACAATCTCTGTCGGTTTTGAAAGAAATATTCCTCTTGGCCTTTATCTTGTTTGTTTAACTGAGCTAAAGATAGCATTATATCAGCTATATAAGATGTCCAAAAAGTTTGGAACCATAGGTTATTTCCAGATTTTATTAATTTCAGATACGTGGCTAATTATGGTGCTCTCAAAACATGAGAAGGTTGAGTTAATCCTGTTGTTAATCCAAAAAAAGACAACATGTGGAACACATTCTGTAAAATTCGTTGAAGTGCCCATGGTTCCAAACTTTTCGGACACCAATCAGTTAAGGCATAGGTAGGTAGAGTAATAGGAATTCAAATTTCCTCAAATGCCATCGTTATCGTTGTTATCACAAAGAAAAAAAAAGTTCATAATGATTGGCTTAAGTTTAAACCCATCGATAATGATTGGTTTAAGTTTAAACCCCTCTATAATGATTGGTTCAAGCTTACTTTCAAGCGTGAGGAAAAGCTTCAACGGACTTTATGATATTTTAAAAACTGTAAATTCTGACATCTGTTATGGCTTACCGAAAAATACACAAAAATGGTTTACCCCTCAGACCTATTCTATCTACTCTTGTTACCCCACACCTACAAGCTTGTTAAATATCGCCTACCTGCATTAAGCTCACTAACTAAAAACAAATTTACTGTTAAATATTCTTTTTCCTTTGCTCAAGAGATATCAAAATTTCCGAATACAGACTGTTTAGTTTGTTGTGCAATTATTTCTGTTTTTACAGGATTGGAAGGAAGCCAACGTTCTATATCTGTACCATCGTGACTTTTGTGTCCGGGATTATTTCAATGGTTGTACCCAGTTTTACAGTGTTTGCTGTGTTTCGACTGATACACGGTACATCATATCCAACATTGTACCAAGTACCGAGTATTACACGTAGGTTCTATTCTGTTCTCTTTGTCATTCATATTAATTGTTTGCAAGTGTCCGATATCGTGTTTAACCTCACATGATTCACAGTCAGGGAAACTAAATAAAATAACGTTGCTCTTGGATCGTTTTTATGTTTAATAAGACAAATGTACTTTCATAACTATGTTGTATTTTAAATTATGAAAATACTATAAAATATGTTACCACTAGATGGCACTACAAAGGGATACGACTTTTTATGTTTTATGACAGAACAATAATACGGTAGTTTTGTTAAAATATACTCGTAATACGTCAAATAAAGACTTATGTAATACACTTAAATGCATAGGGGTCACAGAGGGGGCATGTTCCCCACTTTTTAAGAGCTGGATTTTTTTTAATAACTACTATCATACATTCCACAGCTATAGAAAGTGTCCTCCCTCCATTTTTGAAACCAAAGTTGTGCACTGGAAGGTTGAACGTATAATTTTATATTGAGTGGTATATAACTGGGGGGGGGGGAGTATATTGGCTTCCCTAGTCTTCCCTCCTCTCTGTTCAGCGTACGTTTACATGCGGCTGTAGGAATTAACTTACCAAATGAATGTAAACCAAAGATTGGCATGATGAGTCTGCAAATACATAAAATGGATATTTGCACATAAAATTTTATTATTGTCGCCAAAAAGAGGTCCCCCCTCTGAATCCGTCACCGATCGTGAAAAATAATTCTTATAGCACAAAGCTATACAATGGGATTTCTGCACTCTGTTCACGGTGGGAAATCGAAACCCGAATTTTAACTTAGTAAAGCCTTAAACTTACCGCTGACCCACAGGGAGATATAAATAAACTGTTGGAAATCACGATAATGAAACATATTTATTGTTATGTACTTTTCATATTCCAGGAATAAACTCTCCAACGACGGAAAGGTACGAGTAAAAAGATGTTAACAAATGTTACGTGAATGTTCCAGGCTTGAACGAACAAATGTATAAAACTTTTTGGTGTACTTATTTACTTAACAACGACCCAAAGAAGAATAACTATTAGAAGTTCATTTATCACCAAATTTTTAACACCTGACAAGGGAATTCAAATACCTGGTAACCCTTAAAAGTGTTGTTGATTGGTTTGTTTTAGCGAAAAGCTACACAATATATCACCTACTCGAATCACGATTTCTAACGTCATAAACTCTAAACGGAGGACTAAACTGTATTAACTAAGTTCTTTCCTCAATACAAGCTAGTCTGGAGAAGGCCAATGAAAACTAATATCACTATACAACTCTTTTGATTAAACTTAGTTTGTTCAAAAATTATGGTTTTTCTAAATTCTTTGATAGACGAAAGACTTTCGAAACGTCGTCATCTACACTTTTGTTTCTACAACAGGCGGTTGTTGTCCATTCAACTAAGTTTCATCATGATTTTCAGAGTTATATTTGCCATCAGACAATAGCTTTAGGCTTACTTCATTTTTAAACTCTTCATTCTTTATTCGATATCTTAGAATGTTTCCGATAAGAGGAATATGTAATAATAGTATTTCAACCACACTGTGTCCATCCTATCCATCGCCGATAACGCGTTTCACTCATCGTGGAGGATGGGACAAAACAAACATAGAAGTGGTAGTGTGATTGAAATATTATTATACACTCTTCTTATCATAAAATACCCAAGGGATCGAATATAGAATGTAACGTTTAAAAATACAGTAAGCCTAAAGCTATTGTCTGATGGCTAATATATTTATTATTCTCACACTTCGCTAGCAAAAGGCGTTTACTCCATGATAACTACGATTTTCTTTTGGATAAACACGCTATTGTGTTGTTTTTTAAATATACTACGTTAAATCTGTTGGTTTTA
Source organism: Limulus polyphemus (assembly GCF_000517525.1). Taxonomy (NCBI): domain Eukaryota; kingdom Metazoa; phylum Arthropoda; class Merostomata; order Xiphosura; family Limulidae; genus Limulus; species Limulus polyphemus. The sequence goes on from NW_013673335.1 coordinate 16,591, forward strand.
TGAAGTTATAGAGCAACGTATTCATACAGATGTAAATCTGTCACAAAAATCACGAGTAACTAACTATAAACTGGAACAAACACAAACTTTATATCTTAGTGATTGAAATGGTGGCGAAGGACATACGTACACAAATTGTGGGGGTCCTTTGTATCTCGTGGGCGGTTGGTATGTCTCTCTTGGCTCTTTTGGCGTATTTGTGCAGAACTTGGAAAATATTTGGATTGATAACCACGTGCTGCTGTATCCCTTTTCTCGCCTACTGGAGGTACTGTACTAATTATTATAACATTTCGTTCAGTTGGGGTTCTCATGGTAACGGTAAAACAGTAATTATTACCAGCATATTATAATACTATTTTATTTTCATAGCTTATTTGATCTGAATGTGGTTTATTATTTTTTCATAACTTTTTTTTTTCCTAGATCGTGAGGAAACGTAATATCATTAGTACGTTTGAAACATAATTAGAAAGAAAACAAAACTTTGGTGAAAAAAAATATAATTTCTCACTAAGTGTAACAATTCGAGCCTTAAATTATCAGTGTATAAGACAAGATGACTGCAGTATGCTAAATAGTTGGCAAAATTCAGTATTTTCTGATCAAAAGTGCTAATAAATACATTAAACACTAGATACGTCGTATTATATAATAATTTCCGATATCAAAAAAAAAAAACTTTCCTATTTTTATATAATATACAAATCCAAAACACCCAAGAAGGCGTAAAACAAAAACCTTGGAAATTTAATTTAATTAAATTCCGTATTTTATTCGTGAAGAATTACGGCACTTCTTTGTCACGTGATTAAGAAATGACAAATTAGTTACGACACTTCTTTGTAGTATATATATCACGTGATTAAGAAATGACAAACCAGTTACGGCACTTCTTTGTAGTATATATATCACGTGATTAAGAAATGACAAACCAGTTACGGCACTTCTTTGTAGTATATATATATCACGTGATTAAGAAATGACAAACCAGTTACGGCACTTCTTTGTAGTATATATATCACGTGATTAAGAAATGACAAACCAGTTACGGCACTTCTTCGTAGTATATATATCACGTGATTAAGAAATGACAAACAGTTACGGCACTTCTTTGTAGTATATATATATCACGTGATTAAGAAATGACAAACCAGTTAGTAAAATCACCAAATCACTTTTATTTTATCAGAAATCTGATAGTTAGAGGAAGGAAAGTTAGAAATAAACTGTTAATTTAAATGATAATTTAACGTGATAATATAACGTGATAATTTAACGTGATAATACAACGTGATAATATAACGTGATAATTTAACGTGATAATACAACGTGATAATATAACGTGATAATTTAACGTGATAATTTAACGTGATAATATAACGTGATAATTTAACGTGATAATACAACGTGATAATTTAACGTGATAATATAACGTGATAATTTAACGTGATAATACAACGTGATAATATAACGTGATAATACAACGTGATAATATAACGTGATAATATAACGTGATAATTTAACGTGATAATATAACGTGATGATTTAACGTGATAATACAACGTGATGATTTAACGTGATAATATAAGAAAGAATCGTTCATTCCTTGTTAGTTAACAGTTCGGTTAAAATATTAACCAGTTAACTGCAGTGAGATCCAATTTTCGTGCAGATTTTTACCTGAATCCCCTCGCTGGTTGGTGTCCGTTGGACGCTATGAAGAATCAGTTGTAATCCTGACGAGAATTGCCGAGACGAATGGATACTCTGTGCCTACTGACCTCATCACGAAGCTTAATGTGAGTCTTCTCTTCGGTTTTAGCCTTAATTGTTACAGTAACTTACGCCCTCCAGTGAGTCAGCGGTAAGTTTACAGACTGATAACGTTAAAATTCCGGGTTGGATTCCACGCGGTGTACAGAAGAGTACAGATGGCCCGTTGCGTAGTTTTGCACTGAAACGTCAACAACGATAATAGCTTATCTTTACACCTATGGGTTTTAGTACAAGCTATAATTTTTCCTGGTGCTGATAGTGTAAGTGCCTAGTATAATAAAATTATTGTTTGGTTTAAATCTTACTTATGAAAAAAAAAAGTTTATGTAAAGTTTGTTAGTTTGTAGTTAAGCACATAGTTACGCAATGGGCTATCTGTGCTCTGCCCGCCACGTGTATCGAAACCCGATTTCTAGTGGTATAAGTCCCCAGACATACCGCTGTGCCACTGGGGGGGGGGGGCTTATGTAAAGTAAATATAGTTGAATCCTATATTGATTTACGTTTTTTCATTGTTTCACACAGTTCTGTAAGTAGCAAGCAGACTAGGGGGTGGGCCGGGAGTTAGACTGAAAATTTGAAAGAGTTTCCATTGGTCCACCCACACAATTTATTGAGAGCAGTTTGAAGTCGCTGTTCTGTGTATTTCATATTCGATGACAGTCATTGATATTATGACACTCGAAACACAACCATGAAGTATTCCGAGCTCCTATGAGAAGGATCAGGATATTGGCAATCTCATACAGATCTTGAATGACCTTTTAAAGCATAGGTATAAAATGGATAAATGTAATATAACGAACCTTTAAGTGGTGTCATAAGCCGTCTTATAATACAAAAATACTGAACCAAGATGCTTTCTCTTTAAAAGGACTTATCTAATTGACGTTTGTAGTCGAATCAGATGGTCCAAAAAGGGAAAAACACATTGGGTTTTTGGATAAGAAAATGTTTGATTCGAAAAATGAAATACGACTAACAATACCAATCATCTCCAGGAATTTACATAAGTATCTCATCATATGCAGAATAATGAGAAAATCTTTACTGCTTCGTAAGTCATTCTCCTTCTTTAAATAAAGGAAGGAGACAGGGTGAACAAATTTATCGATTGGTGGCAGGAAATGTCTGACTCAGGGCACAGAAATAGGTCTATTTTCCAGTATTCATGAGATAAAGGTTGCTATATGAGGTCACATACTCTACAGATGAGACCATCCCATCAATATATTCAGCATACCAGGGTAGATTGTGTCCACTTAAGCTTCCCCGAGTTATATGCAAATTTTTCTTTCAACAGAAAATGCAAAAAACCATGAAGGAAAATGAAGAAGAAACAACACACAACTTGAAGGATTTATTCCGCCACAGCACGTTAAGGAAACATTTTCTCATCATAACGTTTTCGTGGTAAGAAAATAATCTCAGCTCTTTCTATAAAATCACAAGTAAAAAATATTGTTGAAAACAAAAAGATTAATGATATGATTACTGCTGAACATTAAAAAATATTGTTTAAAACAAGAAGATTAATGATATCATTATTGCTGAACATTAAAAAATATTGTTTAAAACAAGAAGATTAATGATATCATTATTGCTGAACATTAAAAAATATTGTTGAAAACAAAAAGATTAATGATATCACTACTGCTGAACATTAAAAACATTGTTGAAAACAAGAAGATTAATGATATCATTACTGCTGAGCATAAAACATATTGTTTAAAACAAGAAGATTAATGATATCACTACTGCTGAGCATAAAAAATATTGTTGAAAACAAGAAGATTAATGATATCATTACTGCTGAGCATAAAAAACATTGTTTAAAACAAGAAGATTAATGATATCACTACTGCTGAGCATAAAAAATATTGTTGAAAACAAGAAGATTAATGATATCACTACTGCTGAGCATAAAAAATATTGTTGAAAACAAAAAGATTAATGATATCATTACTGCTGAACATTAAAAGTAACCAGTCTATCTATGAGCTAATAACATTGAGTGACCTCGAATATAATCACACATAATAATATCTTTGATGAGTAAAAATTAAATATATATAATGCTACAGAAATGATCCAAACATAAACATTTCTTACGAAATTTCTTATCTTATGCGTGAGGTGTCAATTGTTTGTATAAGTTTAGCTAAGGGTTTAAAAGATTATTTAAGTGTTTTATGTAACTAATCTTAACCAAATTATCAAGTTGGTACACAATTGTTTGTTTGTTTTGTTTTTTGGCTATCTGTGCTGTGCCCACAACGGGTATCGAAACCCGGTTTGTAGCGTATAAGTCCAAAGACTTACCGCTGTGCCACTGGGGTGCACAAGCCATGTGTAAATATATTTAAATAAGCATGCATAGTTTAGAATTGAAACTTTCTATCAAACATGGCGTGACGGATTGTTGATCTCATCGTTGGCGTTCTGTTAAAGTATATATATATATATAAACGCTCCGTGGATGCTTTATAAGGTCAAATCCCGAAATTCTGTCACTCAAGAGTTGGTGGTGGGTGGTGTTGATCAGCTACCTTCTCTCTTGTCTGTCAGTTAAAAATTAGGGACGGCAAGCGCATGTACATAGCTCTTTGTGTAGGCGTTGCCGAATAACCAATGACTTGATTACGTATTAAATGATAATAATTAAAATATGATTTGTAAATAAGTCTGGAGAAAAGAAAGCTGGAAGAAAAACAATTACGTGGCAATCGTGGGGAAAATCTTTATTTTATAAAAAATTATCGTTTAGTCAACATTTTAGTAAAAACATCTATCAAAGGTATGGTAAAGTTTTGTTTTTACTAAAGTGTAAAACGTTTTTATTTAAAATAATGTGTATTACGTGTAGTTTACTTAATTTTATTGGTAAATAGAAAAGAATTTAAGGTCAGCGAATGAATGTCAAACTTTTTAAAGCTAAGGGTGTTTATCAGCTCTGCTGTCCCCAGTAGATTATCAAGCTATTAGAAATAATAAAACAGATAAATCCTTCTACATTTTGTACATCGTTTTCCACTTCTCGGTAGTGACTGTTTTAGTTTGGAGAACACAGATAATAATTTGCAAGACAACTAGAATAATGAATATCAAATACATTTGCAAGTGTACAAACAATTATAGTAATAAAAACCAAATACATTTGCAAGTGTACAGACAACTACAGTAATGAAAACCAAATACATTTGCAAGTGTACAAACAATTAGAGTAATGAAAACCAAATGCATTAGAAAGTGTACAGACAACTACAGTAATGAAAACCAAATACATTTGCAAGTGTAAAATGTATTTGGTTTTCATTACTCTAATTGTTTGTACACTTGCAAGTGTATTTGGTTTTCATTACTCTAATTGTTTGTACACTTGCAAATGTATTTGGTTTTCATTACTGTAGTTGTTTGTACACTTGCAAATGTATTTGCCAAATGTATTTGGTTTTCATTACTCTAGTTGTTTGTACACTTGCAATAACAACGCTTACCTTCGTGAAAAGCAGCTGACAGCGAGATACTGAAGCCAGCTATAAACATAAAGATGACATTAGCCCATCGTCGCCCCAATTTTTCCATTAGGTACATGGATAAGAAAATTGCTGGTATATTGAAAATTCCCATCAGGAAAAAATTTAGAAATTCATTTCCGTACAGATTGGAAGCGTTGATAATCAAAGCATTAAATCCCATGACGCAGGAAACCCTATAATGTAGTTTAAAAAAATTGTTTGTTTCATATAAGCACAAAGCTACACAATGGGTTATCTGTGCTGTGCCCACCACGGGTATCGAAACCGGATTTTTACCGCTATAAGTCCACAGACAAAGATGTTAGAAATCAGCACTGCAGAACAATATATAATAGCAAGACTTTATATAGACTCAACACATATTTTCACTGTTTGTACACTTGCAAATGTATTTGGTTTTAATTACTCTAATTGTTTGTACACTTCCATCTAAAAATATAAAGATGACATTCACCTTCGTGAAAAGCAGCTGATAGCGAGATACTGAAAAGTGAAAAGCAGCTGACAGCGAGATACTGAAACCATTTAAAAATATAAAGATGACATTCAAATAACAACGCTTACCTTCGTGAAAAGCAGCTGACAGCGAGATACTGAAACCATTTGAAAATATAAAGATGACATTCGAATAACAACGCTTGTCAGCTGCTTTTCACGAAGGAAAGCGTTGTTATTTGAATGTCATCTTTATATTTTTAGGTGGTTTCAGTATCTCCCTATCAGCTGCTTTTTGTAACTCACATTTCATGTTTTCTTCCATGCTTCAGAATATTATACAAGAAAGTTAGTATTAAATTCTCATATGAAATTGTGGTTTTAGAAAAAAAACATTTGTTATAATTCGAAGTATTAGGTTATTCTGATGTCAACTCATTTACTAAACATTGGAATATTCTAACAACAACAAATAGTACTTAAACCTAAAAAAAATATAACTTAAGTTTCCTGGGGAAGAAAAAAAACTATAATGAAAGTATATCGTTACACCTACGACCTGCCATTTTTAAAGATAACTTATATTTAAGCTTACTGTTTGTTTGTAATTAGGTGCAAAGCTACACAATGGGCTATCTGTGCTCTGCCCACCCCGGGTATCAAAACCCGGTTTCTAGCGTTGTAAATCCGCAAACATGCCGCTGTGTCACTGTGGTTTGTTTGTGGTTAAGCACAAAGCTACGCAATGGGCTATCTGTGCTCTGCCCACCCCGGGTATCAAAACCCGGTTTCTAGCGTTGTAAATCAGCAGACATACCTCTGTGTCACTGTGGTTTGTTTGTGGTTAAGCACAAAGCTACGCAATGGGCTATCTGTGCTCTGCCCACCCCGGGTATCAAAACCCGGTTTCTAGCGTT
>NW_013673335.1:24186-26890 GCF_000517525.1 Limulus polyphemus
CAAACAAACAATACTGAGCTCATGATTATACGTAAACAACTTTTGAGGTTTGCTGCGTGAGAAGATATAGGATTTGTTGATTGTAGTTCATTTAAATTTTGCAAAATGTTTTTTATCCAACGTCTACCGAGGACTGCTTTTGAGTAGGTCCCCACTTTTAACAACAGGTGTTATTAATTTATTGAGTGTGTGTGGCATGGCCTGTTGGCTAGAAAGCTCGACTTACGATCGAATCCTGTTACCGAAAATGTTCGCCCTTTCAGCAGTGAGGGCGTTATAACGTGACGGTCATTCTCATTATTCGTTGGTAAAAAAAAAAAGCATCCCAAGAGTTGGCGGTGTTGACTAGCTGCCCTCCCTCTAGTCTATCACTTCAAAATTAAGGTCGGCTAACACAGATAACCCTCGAGTAGATTTACACGAACTTAACAAACAAACAAACAGTGAACATATTTGGATTTATGATATTATAGTTGCTACGTTAATATCATTATTTAAAGGTAAGTAGTGAGCAGAAGTCCAAATATCCGGCGGAAAAAAATAATAACAACATAAAAAAAGAAACAAATTAATATAGTCTTTATGAGATTGCGTTTCTGTTGAATAAACTAAGCTGTATTTTTCAGAGTGTTGAAAATAAAGCGATGCGGTCGGTACGGTACGGAGTACCTCCAAAAACCATCTTATTAAAACGGTTTTTACCGCTATTGTTGAGTGTCGTGTTACTCGTTCTAAAAGTTACCGCTCTTCAAGCTCTACTTCCAGTCACGTGGTACGCATGCACGCGACTTAGGTTTTATTTTTGATTCCACTTCGACCTAATCAAACTTAAATTAACTTATTTCAGTTTTTCATACTAACTATAGTAGTTGTTGGTGTTATTGAATATATATTCAAATGTTGTAGCCTCGTTCTGCATAAATAAACAGCTTTGATTTGTATAAAATGTGTTCAGGTGGGTGAGTGGGTGGTGGAGAGTTACTTTCACCACTGCTCAAGTTATTCAAATTTTATCTTAGTTGAAAGGATGGGTTTTATTCTATCAAAATATGAGTTAACTTTGGTATGTGTGTCTATTCTATTAACGAATTTTGTTATTTTACCAAATAAGTTTTATTACTTGGTTTTCTCCTCGTCATAGAGTTTCCTGTCGGTACAACGATACTGGTCTTCGTTGGAAATTTTGGTTGCAACTGCGTCTTTGTTGTTATGTATCAGCAGGCAGCAGAAATATATCCAACCCCTGTCAGGGCTCTGGGAATGGGAACCAGTGCTACCACTTCCTGCATGGCACTGATTTGTGTCCCTTACATCGTCTATCTGGTAATTTGTTCTATTGCAACTTTATTTTGTGAAGTGAAAATCTATGAAATTGAATATCAGTGAGAGACTTACCAAACAATCAGATTCAAGGCTACTTCAATTGAAACTTAGAGCTTAGATATTCCTAAGTTATTGCTCAAAATATGAAGCTGTTTTTTTTTCTTATAGTTTTTAGAATTTATTATGCACAACCGATAGATTTTTATAATTATAATTTACGACAGAACGCTTTAATTACAACATTGTTGTATTTGACGTAAAATATAATTTTGTGATGTAAAACAGTATATCCACGAATAACTATTGGTTACTATACGCTAATGCAGAAATAACAATGACTGCGTGAGGATTATCGAAAGGAGATTTTTTATTGTTATTCCATATGTGTCACGAAGTTCTTTTCCTTTGTTATTCCATATGTGTCACGAAGTTCTTGTCATTTGTTATTGCATATGTGTCACGAAGTTCTTGTCCTTTGTTATTCCATATGTGTCACGAAGTTCTTGTCATTTGTTATTCCATATGTGTCACGAAGTTCTTGTCATTTGTTATTGCATGTGTCACGAAGTTCTTGTCCTTTGTTATTCCATATGTGTCACGAAGTTCTTGTCCTTTGTTATTCCTTATGTGTCACGAAGTTCTTGTCATTTGTTATTCCATATGTGTCATATGGAATAACAAAGGACAAGAACTTCGTGAAGAACTTCGTGACAGGTCATTTATTATTTCATATTTGTCACGAAGTTCTTGTCCTTTGTTATTCCATATGTGTCACGAAGTTCGTTTAATCTTTAACAACAATCTTAAATGAATGATTAAATTATTAAAGTGGTAGTTAAGTCCTAAGTATGCAGATGAATGAATAGTACATATTATATTCACCAGGGGACATATGAACAACACATACCGTATCTTATTATGGGAGGGCTTTGTTTGGTTGCGTCAGTTGCAGCGTCTTTCCTTCCCGAGACTCTACACTATAAACTGCCTCAAACTATAGAGGACGGAGAGGAATTTGGCAAACAACAAACGTATTTTTCTTGCGTTGGGTACGTCGTCCAATCACATTTGTTTTATCAGCTTCCTTCATGTTAACGGTTTATTACAATTCATAACTTTCTTCATCAATATTCAGTTTTACATAACTATATTTCTTTTATTATTTTATTTTCTTTTTTACAAATAATAAACTTTATTTTCTTAATACTTCTTAATTTAAACTTTGAAGATGAAATAACGTTTATCGGTTGATTTCGAACAGCAGGAATTGGATTTGTTTATATCTTCGAAAATGAATATATATATAATGATGAACAACAAGTCGACGGCAGCAAACAACGAACATTATACACGTGTACGTTCAGTAACAAACACTATACAC
>NW_013673335.1:27703-35388 GCF_000517525.1 Limulus polyphemus
TATCTTGACTTCGTAAACTAACTAAAAAAACCAGAATATTTCAGACTTTAAGTTTGTTCTATATATATTTGTTTTTTGTACAGACTACACGGATCTGGAATTAAAAGAAATGACAAGAAAGCCGATGCCGTTGTCGAACAGCAAGAGTTAGAACCTCTACCGACTGTATAATCTTAATGTTGTATTTACACACGAATCAACGAATCAACTTGTTATTTTAACTAAGTTTTTAATTTCATTTTTCTTTTTCTCTCTTATGCTCTTTTGATTTAATAAATCATAATCTTGATTATATTTTTTCTTGGTGTGGATATCATATGTTCAATACATGTAATTACTGTTTATTTATTTGCTTTATAGCAAAGCCATATTGAGCTATCTGCTGTGTCTCCCGCGGAGAATCGAACCTCGGATTTTAGAGTTATCAGTCCGTAAGCTTACCGCTGTCCCACTGAAGGATAGCGTTATTACTAAACTTTTCATACTAAATTTACTTAAAATGCCTTTTTTGTCCCCCGGTGGGCAACTATTAGTGTACGAACTTACAACGCTAAAATTCGGGGGTCGATGCCCAGAGATAGATACAGCAGATAGCCCAATGAGGTTTTGCTCTCAAAAACAAAATTGTTTTTATTTTCATTGCCCGAAGCTCATATGAAAAACACCTGAATAGCCCAATGCTGATTGTAGTATTGATTATTTTAACTAAACATAATTACAAAGCACCTATTGTGTGAACATTGAAACATAATAAAGTCATCTTTTTGTCAGAAAACAATTAACTTTCTTTGATGAGAAATTGTCGATATCTAAATATATTCTGGGAACTTAGTGAACCATGTTATATATCATTTTTGCATTCGTCCCCTGGTGGTTCTGGACTTATAAAGCTAAAAATCGGGTTTCGACACCCACGGTTGGATAGAGCATAGACAGCCCATTGTGTAACCTTGTACTTTACAACCAATAAATAAACGAATTTAGTAATTCAATGATTGTTCTAATTGTGTTTTCTTGATAGCAATCTCCGAACATTCTGGAATAATAGATAAGCTATTATAACTAGATGTACTTCCGCAAGGTGCCCGATTGTGTTCTCTTTCAAGAGTAAATAAAATAAAAATTAAGTGTAACAGATATTTTTATTTCTTGCTTTTGAAGTTCATCTATCATGCTGTGTTGTAGCGTACAGAGAGCATAATTCTTGTGATTCATGGCATGCTCGCGTCTTACTTACGTCACGACAGTGCAAATTATAACGTCATTTTAGTGTCTACTGACTGACAGACAGACAACACACTACTGTATAGTGGTGCGAGTGGTTACAATAAGGAAAAGTATTTAATTGTTGCTATATATATAAATCATCTAAAATGTTCGAATGAATGTTGTCTAAGTCTATATAAGACAAAGGATAAGTGTTTGTTTGTAGTCAAGCGCAGGGCTAAGCCACGGGCTATCTGTGCTGTGCCCACCACGAGTATCGAAATCCGGTTTTTAGCGTCGTAAATCCGCAGACAAATGTTGTTATCTAAGGTAAAACTGACAGGAAATAAAACAGATACAGATAATTTTGAAATAAAAAAGCTGATAAAAGCATATTATATTTTGTAGGTTGTTTGTGTGACATTACATCCCCACTTGCCCTATGTTACGTGTTTCCAATAAGAGAAACATATAACAGCATCTCGACCGCGCACCTTGGACGGCTCATGGCAGGGCTAACGTGACCGTTCATCGGGTCACCTGTGAATACAACACAGAAAATAGTATGGGGCCAATAATAAGAAGGCAAACAATGATTCATAAGCATAAGGAAAGTTTTATTGATGGTGGAACATAGTACACGTTTCAACAGAACACTGGTCTGTCTTCTTTAGATACGATCAGTACTAAGTAATCCAAGGTTTATATATCGTTACAAAGACAATAGGAATTAAATATGACGGAAATGGTGTCAGCGGGTGACAGGATATAGGTAGAGGTCAAGTCTGGTCAAGTGTATGAACGGTGTGTGAGGTTGCTGTGGCCATTATCACGGTTTAATGAAAGTTTATTTGTTTTTATAACTTCTATAGTTTCTAAAAAGTATCTTTCTTTTATAGTTTTGGGTTGGTGTAGGAGAAGAATTTCGTTCCAAAGTGTTTAGTAAATTGTTTCATATTGATGATATGTTAAGGCAGATCAGTGATCTTTGTGTTCTTCGCGTCTTGTTTCTAATGAACATGACGTTTCTCCTATGTATTTATTTCCACATTCACATGGGATACTGTATATGCCCTATTGTTATTCTTTTAATAGGGGTTATTTCGGGTTGAGTAGTGAGATGTTAATTTGATGTGTGGGTTTGAATAAAGTTTTTACATCAATGCTCAAATTATTAAAATGTCTAGCAATTTCTGGTACGAAAGGGAATGAAATAAATGTGTTGTGTTTTGTGTTGTTGGTTGGTGAAAGGTGAAGTTTAATACAAGCCCAATATCATAGAAATCATCAAATCAAACGACCTCTCACTAAACCGTGATAATGGCCCCCAGCAACATCAGCTGTGGTATTTGGCAAGGTTTATTCAATGTTCTTACACTTGACCTCTACCTATATCCTGTCACCCGCGGACACAATTTCTGTCACATTTAATTCCTATTGTCTTTGTAACGTTATATAAACCTTGGATTACTTAGTACTGATCGTATTTAAACAAGACAGACCAGTGTTGTGTCGAAACGTGTACTATGTTCCACCATCAATAAAGCTTTTCCTTATACTTATAAAGCATTGTTTGCCTACATGTTGTTACGACGGCGGAAGTCACGTGATTCTAGTAACACGTCATGATATTCTCGAAGGTTCGTGGATGCTCGAGTGTTTGCTAGATGTGCGGTATTCTTGTATATAAGTGCGCCAGACAATGAATCGAGATATAATTGCAGACAGTCAGAGATGGACAATTGAGTCAAGCGCGGTAGTAAGTAAGTAAGTGCGTGAATCGTTCGTTGTGAATTATAGCGTGTGTTTAAGTTAAATTGATTGTGGAAATTAAGTGTATTGCAAAGTTGTATTGAGAAAGAATAAACTAGTTTTATTTAAGAAAGGACTTGTATCGCTGAAGTTTTTCGGGAGGATTTTTTATGGGAAATTAACAAACGACCAGACACGTAACAATATTATTATATTAGCATAATGTACATCCTTACTCAAGCTCGAGGCCAGTAAGAAAACATCTAATAAAAAACATCATAGCTGTGAAAAAAAGGTGCGGCCAAAAAGGATTGATTTTGAGACTTAAAGGAATAAAATCAAAATTGGCGGCCAAACTGGTAGCTACACTTACAGCATTGATAAGAAATTTTACAGCAAATATTCATTCATTAGTTAGCTAAGCCGCGTATTTTGTTCAACTTGGGGCATGACGGTGGGTAGAATTTCATTCCTGTAAATCGCACGCTGAATCCTTCTTTGGCCGCACCTTTTTTTCACATCTAAGGTGTTTTTGATTAGATATCGTGACTTTTTACCAATACACACCAACAAACCACAGAAAGTAACCAACATTAGCTTTAGGATTGCAACCCTATTATTCGGAACAGACCTATACTTTACAGAACCAACCAGATTATTTAAAATATATGGCGGTAGTTTTTTATCAGTGTTAACAGCTTCCTTTATAGTAACGCCATGAAAACTAAATTAATAGTTTCTTGTCATCACTCGGTAAAGCTGTATCAAGTATTTACGCTAATTGCTTACGCTAATATCACGTGACGTTAAACGCTCTTATATTAGGAGAATTTCATAAAATTTAACAAATTTGTGCTTAAAAGTTGGCAACGAATAATAACCGTTCATCCGTGTGATTCCTTTGAAAACTTAACCTAGAAACTGATAATCTAGTTTGCTTGGCCTAACCAATACTTACGTATCTGCACGTGATTTCATCCTAAATTCGATGACAAAACCTTGTCGAAACGTTGTACATATTAAAGTTTTTCTTCATTACCCATTCAAGCCGTCTCCAGCCATTATTACCCTATAGTTTTGCTGCTCTAAATGAGCCGTCTTTAACCCGAATGACAAAAATCTAAAAATGGTCACTATTACTCTTAGGTGAAGCTGCAGTAAAAATGTCTGACCAATAGCTCACGTGATTTTTTTTTTTTTTGCATCAGCGTGCGCAAATATTTTGGTCAAATTTGAGCGTTTTTTGTTGAATGACTTTGCACACGTGGCTCATATTTAGATCAAAGTTGACATCTAATTCTAGGTTGTAAAATCTATCTGTAAATCAAATTTGAAAAAAAATCAGAAAAGTTAAATGTTTTTCTATCAAATAAGCCCGGCATGGCAAGGTGGTTAGGGAGCTCGACTCGCAATCTGAGGGTCGTGGGTTCGAATCTCCGTCACACCAAACATGCTCGCCCTTTCAGCCGTGCGTGCGTTATAATGTGACAGTCAATCCCACTATTCGTTGGTAAAAGAGTAGCTCAAGAGTTGGCGGTGGGTGGTGATGACTAGCTGCCTTCCCTCTAGTCTTACACCGCTAAATTAGGGACGGCTAGCGCAGATAGCCCTCGTGTATCTTTGCGCGAAATTCAAAACAAACCAGACCAAACTATCAAATAAAGTTTACATACTTTTCGTGTTAAGAAAAAAAAAGAAAAAATTCAATCACAATTGGAGATTTTATATGTCGTGTATGTCTTAATGGACTGCCGTAAAATTTTGTATGTAAAGTTAGGGTCCAGCAGTGCATATCCACTGAAAAGATATGATGATTTGGAGTCCGAGCTACAGAAAATGTAAAATTGCTAAGCTATCACTTCTGTTAATAATACACAGTGTGTCCTGCAGGCTATTTTGGCCGCAGAACACACTACCGCGATGCCTGATCGGTAAAAAATCAAACAGTCTTATTTTTTGGTGTATAGTAACACAAACTACTGATCAATAGATGAAGCTTTCTTTGTTAGTTAGCTAACTAATTTCTGTATATGTTGATGAATGTTTGGGGTCATTATCATCTTGGTAGTAAAATCCTTTACCAATAATACACAAACCACAGTGTATACCATGACGGATCAGTATCTGATGGTACTTGCGCTGGTTCATTATTCCAACTATCTCCTTTTGCATGAGCATAAAAACACCCAAAACCATCACACTACCTCCCCCATGCTTTATGGTAGGTGCCATGCATTGATGTAAGTATCTTTCACCTTTTTTTCGAATGAAGGCGTACACCTACGCTTTGAACCAAATATTTCAAACTTGGCCTCATTTGTCCATAACACCCTTTTCCAATCATCAACAGTCCAGTTTTTTGTACTTTTTAGCAAATGTAAGTCTCTTCATAATATTTGGAGATCGGAGTAAAGGTTTTTTAACTGCTAAACGACCATATATTCCATTCTCGTTGAGTCTTCTTGATACTGTAGATCTGGACACTTTTCTGTTATTTGGTACATGGTTGTTTATCTCGTGCTTGAGATCAGTGGCAGTCTTCCTTCTGTCAGTATCCTTAACATCAGTATCATTGAGTTTAGGTGTTCTGTCTCTTCCTTTCCTATTTTCAAAGTTACCTGTCTCGGTCCCACGATCTAGGGTGTACTTGACAGTGTTTGGAAAGCATTTCAAGTCTGTAGCAATTTGTCGGAGAGTCCAACCAGCATCACGTAAAGTTTTTATGTGAACTCTCTGCTCTACTGACAATTCTCTACAGTTTTTGGGCCGTGGCATGACAACAAAACTTAATATATAGTGTTAAACACTGTTTTTATCAAGGTTTATTTGTGGAGTGCTATTAAATTGATTTCTTCTAGCATATACCGGTACCATATTCCAGCTCTTTGCTAGCTTTTTTCTATGTAGTTAAGACACTTCATAGGGTACCATGACAGTTATTTCAGACCCTACATTTGATCAGTATGTTCATTCAAGCAGAACCCGTATGGCGTGCCCTTGTTACAAGTATATGGGAATTCTAAAGAATGATAAGTATTCTCACCCTGGCTCGTCCAATTGTCAACAGGGATCAGTGAACCATTACCATAATGTTGATATTTACATTCTGTAATGACATGGAAGAATTAGCTCCAGAAAATGGAAAAAATGACAACATTTTCTATTGTTCTAACTCTTTTGTTTATAAAGTTACCTAACTCTTACTATGTTTATAGCCCCCCCCCCCTCAAATGACATAGCGGTATGTCTGCGGACTTACAGCACCAAAAATCGGGTTTCGATACCCGTGGTGGGCAGAGTACAGATAGCCCATTGTGTAGCTTTGTGCTTAACTTCAAGCAAATTAACTATTTTTATAAAGCTACATAACCCTCACCGTGTTTATAAAGCTACATAACCCTCACCGTGTTTATATAGCTACATAACCCTCACCGTGTTTATATAGCTACATAACCCTCACAGTGTTTATATAGCTACATAACCCTCACCGTGTTTATATAGCTACATAACCCTCACAGTGTTTATATAGCTACATAACCCTCACCGTGTTTATAAAGCTACATAACCCTTACCATGTATATAAAGCTACATAATTCTCGATGTTTTCATGAATTTTTGGTCCTTAAAAGAAAGATGCATTGTCAAGAAAAACTATTTAATTATATTCTAGAAATAAATAGACTCAACATTTTTTTATTTATCAGTCACAAACTCTTCTAGGTTTGAAACATTTTAATAATTAGAATGAAATAAATTAATAAAAAATATGAAACTATCAGAAAAAAACAAAATTTTCCGACGAGGCGGATTTGAACCACCGACCTATGGATAACAGTCTCAAACTACAGTCCACCGCTCTACCAACTGAGCTATCGTCGGATGATAAATATCATATCGAAAAGTTTATTTATTCTATGGTATAATTACAGTTTCTATTTAAATTACTTTTATGATTTTACTTTCCAGTTTGACATTTGATAAAGAACACACGTTTGCTATGACAAACATAATCAATGTACTTTTTGTGGTACGATAACTCATATCAACTTACTGTTTCTATTCGCTTCTATTCTATTACGTTATTCAAAGGTAGATATTTATCCAGGAAGTGAGTGATTGTATAACCACACCTTTCTTTTAAACTTCCAATCAAGGGCCATTATACATTCTCAATAATGGTCCAATCAAGGGTCATTACACAATCTCAATAATGGAAAAATCATAGCTCTGTTATCTTAAGATGAGTAACGTAGAGCTAAGCCTATTTCTAAAATGAATCACTTTTAATATCATAAAGTCTTTTAACTTACAGTTATTAATAAGTTCTTTAAAGATTGCCAAAAAATTAAACATGTCAAACTTTTAAGACTTAAACTGCCTTTTAACGTGTGGTCTAAATTATACAAACAAATGCATTTCAAACCATTCCAACGGCTCAGAAAGACCAGTAACGTATTTTCAAGAATGCACACTTCAAGAAATTTGTTTCTACAGTGATTTAAAACAGAATAATGGAGAAAAACTGAAAGTTTTGTTTGAAAATACAGGATTATATACTTGTTAGTCATGTTGACGTTATTTATTCCATATTAAACTTGGCCCGGCATGGCCAGGTGGTTACGGCAGTCGACTCGCAATCTGGACAAACATGCTCGCCCTTTCAGCCGTGCGGGCGTTATTATGGTACGGTCAATCCCACTATTCGTTAGTAAAAGAGTAGCCCAAGA
>NW_013673336.1:0-1323 GCF_000517525.1 Limulus polyphemus
TCCACAGCAAGTTGAAGAGTTAGTAATAAGACCTGTCTATTAATAACTTCAATAGACATTAGCTCCACAGCAAGTTGAAGAGTTAGTAATAAGACCTGTCTATTAATAACTTCAATAGACATTAGCTCCACAGCAAGTAGAAGAGTTAGTAATAAGACCTGTCTATTAATAACTTCAATAGACATTAGCTCCACAGCAAGTAGAAGAGTTAGTATTCAGAACTGTCTATTAGCAACTTCAACAGACATTAGCTCCACAGCAAGTAGAAGAGTTAGTACTAATACCTGTCTATTAACAACTTCAATAGACATTAGCTCCACAGCAAGTAGAAGAGTTAGTAATAAGACCTGTCTATTAGCAACTTCAATAGACATTAGCTCCACAGCAAGTAGAAGAGTTAGTAATAAGACCTGTCTATTAACAACTTCAATGGACATTAGCTCCACAGCAAGTTGAGCAGCTTCTCTGAATATCCGTTTTAGTCTGATGTGTATGTTCAATCTAGAGAAAGCTGGTGAACTTCTTGTAAAATATTGCCATCTTTAGCAAACTCTGGGTAGTTGCCCTTATCTCCTTCTAAATATGACCCATTACACCTCTTTATAAAGAGTTGTTCTAAAGTGACTGGAAAAATCAAACACTTCTTCCAGGACAGTTTTCACATGGGCAGCAAAATTAATAGGTCACTGTTTATAATTTCATCCAATCACCTAGTAAATAATATAAGACTGAACCTGAAACATACAACACGTCTATAAGGCCAAAGTTAACATTAGTCTTACACTGAAAATGTACTTACCTCCTTTCACACAAAGCTATCTCAATCTTCTTTCTGACCTCTAAGAATTGCTAAAAAAAATTCGCAATCAGTGCACCAATCTATATATCCCATCACTTTTGCACCATTTCTGAACATGTACACATCATATGACTCCAAAAACAACCGCAGAAGCAAGAAGTACAACAAACGAAACTCGACATTATGGGGTCATGGTGTTACCTCAATTTTACTGTAAGAACATAGTAACATATGTAACCGTTATCACAAGCAGAAATAATCAATCACTCAATCGTAAATACAGGGAAGAGACATCCTGAATCCAGAATTACGACGAGGACATGGAACATTCACTCAACCATTGGAACAGTTTATGTAGGTCCTGTAGCTGGTATTATAAGGAAGACAAAGTCCCCCAAACTCAACCATAGGAACAGTTTATGTAGGTCCTGTAGCTGGTATTATGAGGAAGACAAAGTCCCCCCAAACTCAACCAGTAGGAGGAGTTTATAGTAGGTTACAGTAGCTGGTATTATGAGGAAGAC
>NW_013673336.1:1418-6962 GCF_000517525.1 Limulus polyphemus
GTCCCCCCAAACTCAACCATAGGAGCAGTTTATGTAGGTCCTGTAGCTGGTATTACGAGGACGACAAAGTCCCCCCAAACTCAACCATAGGAACAGTTTATGTAGGTCCTGTAGTTGGTATTATGAAGAAAACAAATTCCCCCAAACTCAACCGTAGGAGCAGAGAAAGACCTCCTGCAACTGGAATTCATGAGAAGAGGGGCCTCTACTGCACACAACCACAGGAACATGGCGGTGTCACCCAGAATCCAGTATTACGAGGATGATCCTGCGTAGGTTGTACCTGCTCCAACCGACAGCTGTACACCTGGGAAAGAACATCGACAAGAAATGGTAGTAGGGAGACAAGCCTTGCCCTCTTCTCACTGGGTGCATAATCACGAGCATATATGGTAAATTCACGCAAGGGGAAGCCTCCATGGTCCACCACCCCAGTGACTGGGAACTGAGAAGTGGTAAGGACTCCCGTGCTCCACTGGAAGAAAAAAGGAAGGAAGTGAACACTAGAGAAAGTGCAATGGGTGTCCGTGATTCCCTATTTTGGAAAGCAGACCAATTCTGATTTATTCAATCAAAGTGTCCCCTTCTGCTTTACTCATGAAGTCCATGAGTGATGACCCACCAGTGGTCTTGTGGAACGCCCCATCTATACAGCGAGTTACAGTGCAATCAGTAAATAGTGCAGGTTTGAAGCAAAGCATACCTGACCAGGCTACACCTGGCACAGAGTGAGATCCCATTATCATTGGTTAAAACTAGGATTGCTGAAAATGAAAACATAAATGAAATGAAACGATAAGACTTACCCCAGTCAAATGCAAAAGAACGTGTGTATAATCGCCATGGGAAGGAAACAATATTCACCAAAGGAAGATACAGTCAGATTGTACTGATAATAAGTGATGATGGTATTGAAAGTAGTCCACATTCCAGCCTGAACAATCTCCTCCAAAGGACAACAAAGGCGAGCAACCAAAGACATATGACGAATTTGAGGAGAAGAAACATTGTGGAGATGGCAACCTTCCATGGACAAGTCCAAATACGCCTGCCTAATGAGTTGACGAACCCAACCAGTTAGCATAACAGAAGACAGATCACAGGAAATGGAAGGGTTCGAGGGAATAAAAAGTCTGAAACATGAACCCTGAAAGGAGGCAGTATGTGCCACGTAACACCATAAGGAGTGAACCAGACAAAGAAGCCAATCAAGATCGGGAATGGGAGTACAGGTGAGAAATGGAAGTCAAGGAAATGGGTGTGAAAACCAAACCACCTTCACATGCAGCATAGGACTTACGGAGGAAGGGCTGGTCAGAATAGAAAATGATATAAGAGGAATGGTAAAGGTTGCGGGAAACATCAATGGAATAAGAACACACCCACCAAAATACCTGAGGATTGAGGGACCACTCCATGGGGAGAATCTTGTTGGGAAGAGATAATCGATCCACAATCAGATTGAAAGCACCAGGAACATAACAAGCTAAGACCACAATGTTGTGACTGTGGGCCAAGAAATGGAGATCCAGGGTCCGAAAACACAGAGACCTTGATTTAGTACCCCCTAGCTTGGTAATATAAGTTACCACAGTGTACCTTAACCACACTCCCCTGCAGGAGGAGGAAGTGGTACAAAGATCAATTAACTGCCAGAGATTGTTGATATGGAGGAAAGACTCCTCAACCCACCAGAGACTGTAAATCTCCCAAGAGTCTATGGAAGCATTCCAACCCTCTCAAGATGCATCTGTGAACAGATGTAAATCTGGATGAGGTGGAGATGGTAGAACTCCCACAGCAGTCTAGTTCTTGTCAAGCCATCAAGCCAGGTTAGCCCTGATTGTGGAAGGAAGGGTAACAGGGTAGTACAACAGACCCACGAAGAAGTTCCACTGATTGAGGAGTGTCACTGAAACAAATGCATATAAGCTTGACCCATGGGAGTGAGAGCTTCCAAGGAAACCCACATACCCAAAAGAGATAGAATCTCTCAAGCCATGGGAGAATGTGAGGACAGATCAATGATAGATCTCCAAACTTCCATCTTCTTGGGGACCATGATGAAATGGGAATAAAACCTTGGTTAAACGGGGCACACATGCTTGATAGCTTCTTTGTGTAGTAGGTCGTGGACAGCCTCATTAAGGTCACTGAGAGATCAAGTATCCCAAGGAGGTGGGAATGGTAAAGGGGAAGTAAAGACCGGAACTGAAAGATGACTGAGAGATCAAGTATCCCAAAGAGGTGGGAATGGTAAAGGGGAAGTAAAGACCGGAACTGAAGACAGAGACATCCTGACAAAACCCGTAGATCTGTCGTGAAATGCCACCACATGGCCGAAAAGTGGAGCAATCTGGCCCCCACTGAAGAGGGATGTCATGTCACTTATAATGCTTTCTTTTTCCTTTGTTGTTGCCTCCTTTTTAAACATTTGTTTACACCACTAGTAGTGCTCTTTGAAAGTTCTTTCACCATACATCTTTTATTTTTCTGACACCCTCTTCTCACCATGGTTAAAAGCTCTGTATTTTAGTGTGTATCATCAGTTTGTTTTTGTACAAAGACAAGCTGCACATAAATATTTCTAATTTTGAACTGACAGAATACAAAGGAAGCGGTTAATCAACAGTGCCATTCACCAACTCTTTGCCAATAAACAGGATTGACCATCATTGTATTACCTTAGATAGTCTTAGTAGCTTTGCCATAACTCAAACAAACTTGTTCAGTATACTGACTGAAATCATACAGAACACAATAACTAATACTACTTCAGTTAGTGTGAAGATATGTACACAGCTCATGAATGTTAGGGTTTCGACTTCTGGCCATTGGTCAAATAACTAGCCTATTGTTCGACCAATGGCCAGAAGTCGAAACCCTAACATTCATGAGCTGTGTACATATCTTCACACTAACTGCGAACAATAGGCTAGTTATTTGACCAATGGCCAGAAGTCGAAACCCTAACATTCATGAGCTGTGTACATATCTTCACACTAACTGCAAATAACTAGCCATAGTGATGCCTATTGTTCGTGTTTGCCTTGTTTGGATGAAACGAATGTAGCTTTAACTTACTATATCTCTTACTCATTACAATCTACAAATGAAACCAAAATTACTTATAGTCATATTAATAAAAAGAGAGTCATTTATTATTCTCTATTCACTTAAAGAAAAAAAAAGATGAGTGTTGAATAACTTGCTCATTTAACTGTGTTAAATAATTAAATTTGGACTAATAATAGTGAAACAATATATAATATCATTATTTACACAATGACCACTGTTTAATTATGACTATTTCTCGCTAGATAGGAAGCACGTAAAAGCCCGACTGTTTTCAAATATCTCGTAAACACTGTCTACCTAGTACAATAAGCTTAAAGTTAACTGATCTACCACACACACACGCACGAGTGTTTCTGCAGTTTCTTCCAGACTATACTGTGTTTTAATCACTTCAATATATTCTTTCTAAACTTCTGGTTCAAAAAAACGACTGATGTTTTTTTTTATAAAGTTATAAATCATGTGTTCACTTTTTAATGCTGATAATGGAATTTGAAAAAAATTCCAAAACTTTGTTGGTATTTAAAGAGTTTTTAGTATTTCCATGGAGTGAATTTGTTTTCACTGAATTATATGTTATCTATCGCACACGATGACAAGAATGTTTACTAGTTCTACCACACGGGACAATTATTTTTAATGCAAAATTAGTAAATTTAGCTTTACCAGAGTTTTCTTGTAAATATCTATGGGAAGAAAAAAAATCAGTAGTATTGCCCCTAATTAATGCCCTTTCTCTAATTATCCCCTCCTCCTGGTATTTTTTTATAAAGCTTACCTTATGTGAGAGCAATAATAATCCAACATATAATCCACTTTTATTATCTTAATTTTGGTTTGAAAAACAAAACAAAAACACAGACACTTATTAGCAGTGAAATCAACAAATAGCATGTGAAAATAGAATCTGGAACTGCATAAATACTATAATTAGCCCCCCTGCAGTTTGCAATGCCTCTGGGGGCATTAATTAGGGGCAATACCGTAACTGTATTTTCAGCTTGTTACAGCCATCCTATACAGATTATGATTAAAAAGTAATTTAAAGTATTATACCTATAAAAACTCAGTACAAGCTGAAAATAGCCAGATTAGTGTCACAAAAATAATCCATTAGTTGAATGTAAATTGATCCCTACAACTGGTAACACATGCTACTAAATAATATTAACATAGCTAGTAAAGTGGTGGTTTTATAACTGAATTGAAACTGCTATAACCAATATTTCAAAAACCTTCAATAACTAAACAGGATACTACTGATATATACACATTTTTACCACTAGTTGTTCTCTATTCTTCAAACTTACATAGATTTACAACTAAAGTTATATCAAAAAACATAGGTAATTTTCATATATGGGTTGATAAATTTGTGTTTTTTTTTACAACCCATGATGCTATGTTCTTACACTATGGATGCTTTAATCCGACATCCAGGTCTATAGATAATAAATATATATTATCATCGAACTATGGTGTCACTGAAAATTATAGTTTCAACATAACAGTTAACTAATCTGAATAACATTTGTGGCTAACAATCCACTCTGTTACGTACTTGTATTATACATGTTGAATTTCTTGCTTGTAACACCACCTGGTGATTAAAAGATAAAAGCAGTGAGTAACCACTACTTATGGTTTTTAATATACTGAAAAAAAGATAAATTTCTTTCTCGTGTTGATAATCAAAAGTTAAAATCTACAACAACATAAGATAAAAAGTTCTGTAATAGTTTTCAGTTTGCCCATCAGGTGGCACACATAACTATGAATATAAAAAGTAACCCGAAAAGACAAAAAAATTTGATTAGAATTTTGATTTTACATTTTTTCACACATTTCATTAATGGTTATAATGTCTATATGTAAGAAAATTAAGGTTATTAATTGTCAAGTGATATTTTGTTGTTAATCATGGGAGTTTAACACATCATTTTTTTCTTGGGGTAATAAGATTGTTCAAATGACTTAACAATCCAGGTAGGGGGAAGTGTTGTAGGTTTGTTTTTCAAACTTAAGTGTTTGGTGTCAAATGATGAGCATGGCTAAAAGTTTAGAAAATTATTTGAGCCAAGTGAAAAATGAGTTCTGCTAGAGTAATTTGTTGAATGATTATTGAGTTTGTTAACTAATTATGAACTTCTGTTTTGTTAATTCTGAGTTTATGTTTGCTATGAGTACGGGAGATACATGAAAGTACTTTTATGAGAGAAAATTAGCATCTACTATATTAGCATCTACTGTGACTATGGGTTAATTAATGAACATTAGTTAAGCTAATTTGTAGCTCTTGAATCCAAAGGAATAAAATAATTTCATTCTAATTATGGTGGCTATACTTTATATTCATTTTTTCTACCAAATAATCCAAAATAATTTTCCCCATAATAGAAACTGTTACATGAAGTTACTAGTGTGTGTGTGTGTGTGTGTGTGTGTGTGTGTGTGTGTGTGTGTGTG